>NW_023396835.1:2992125-3287503 GCF_011125445.2 Fundulus heteroclitus | reverse complement strand
ACCTCTGCTCCTTATTCTGCAGGCTGTAAAACCTGATAACCCTCCCTGTTCTTCCTGCTCTCAGACACACCTTGAAGCTGGTGGAGCCAACATCTGCTGGAGCTGAAAGCTGATTGGCTGCAGCCTCTCTGCTCTGACACGTGATTCGTAGATCAGAGCTCAGAGCTGTTGCTGTTTTCAGGAAATGAAACTCACACAGTCACTGTGACCGAGAGGAGAAATGGAGCAGAACCAGCTGGACCGAGAAACCTTGTCCTGTTCGATCTGTCTGGATCTACTGAAGGATCCGGTGACTATTCCCTGTGGACACAGCTACTGTATGAAGTGTATTAAAAACTTCTGGGATGAAGAGGATCAGAAAGGAATCCACAGCTGCCCTCAGTGCAGGAAAACTTTTCTACCGAGGCCTGAGCTGAGTAAAAGCACCATGTTAGCAGCTTTAGTGGAGCAGCTGAAGAAGACTGGACTCCAAGCTGCTCCTGCTGATCTCTGCTATGCTGGACCTGAAGATGTGGCCTGTGATTTCTGCTCTGGAAGAAAACTGAAAGCCATCAAGTCCTGTTTATTCTGTCTGGCCTCCTTCTGTGAGAAACACCTTCAGCCTCATTATGATTCAGCTGCATTTAAGAAACACAAGCTGGTGGAGCCCTCCAAGAACCTCCAGGAGAACATCTGCTCTCGTCATGATGAGGTGATGAAGATGTTCTGTCGTACTGATCAGAAGTGTATCTGTCTTATCTGTTTAATGGATGAACATAAAGGCCACGACACAGTGTCAGCTGCAGCAGAAAGGACTGAGAGGCAGAGAGAGCTGGAGGTGAGACGAGAAAACATCCAGCAGAGAATCCAGGACAGAGAGAAAGATGTGAAGCTGCTTCAACAGGAGCTGGAGGCCATCAAGCACTCTGCTGATAAAACAGTGGAGGACAGTGAGAAGATCTTCACTCAGCTGATCCGTCTCATCCAGAAAAGAAGCTCTGATGTGAAGCAGCAGATCAGATCCCAGCAGGAAACTGAAGGGAGTCGAGTCAAAGAGCTTCAGGAGAAGTTGGAGCAGGAGATCACTGAGCTGAAGAGGAAAGACGCTGAGCTGAAGCAGCTCTCAGACACAGAGGATCACAACCAGTTTCTCCACAACTACCCCTCACTGTCAGCACTCAGTGAGTCTACACACTCATCCAGCATCAAGATCCGTCCTCTGAGCTACTTTGAGGATGTGACAGCAGCTGTGTCAGAGCTCAGAGATCAACTACAGGACATCCTGAGAGACGCATGGACAAACATCTCACTGAGACTCACTGAGGTGGATGTTTCACTGTCAGAACCAGAACCAAAGAGCAGAGCTGGATTCTTGAGATATTCACGTGAAATCACACTGGATCCAAACACAGCAAACAGTCGTCTGTTACTATCAGAGGGGAACAGGAAGGTGACAGTGATGGATCAACCTCAGTCTTATTCTAGTCATCCAGACAGATTCACTGGTTGTTCTCAGGTTCTGAGTAGAGAGAGTCTGACTGGACGTTGTTACTGGGAGGTGGAGTGGAGAGAGGGAGTTATTGTAGCAGTCGCATACAAGAATATCAGCAGAGCAGGAATGGGGAATGAATATATATTTGGAGCTAATGACAAATCTTGGGCATTAAATTGTTCCCAAGGAGGTTATGGATTTCGTCACAACCGCATCTGGACTTCCATCTCAGGTCCTGGTTCCTCCAGAGTAGGAGTGTACCTGGATCACAGAGCAGGTATTCTGTCCTTCTACAGCGTCTCTGAAACCATGACTCTCCTCCACAGAGTCCAGACCACCTTCACTCAGCCGCTACATGCTGGAGTTTATGTTTATGTTGGAGGTTCTGCTGAGTTCTGTAAACCCAAATAGACAGAATCCACTGAAGGTTCAGTGAGTTTGATTCTGGTTTTTAAATCTCCAGCAGATTAGAAATCAATAATCAGAGATTTTAAGCACTTGTTTTTCTTCAGAATTGATGTTGTGGTTCTGTTGGGTTTGTTCATTTCTCAACATTGTTTCTAAACCAGCTGATCAGCACCAGAATATTTGCTGTTTTTCCTCCTTGTTGCTTTTAGCAGCAAAAACTGTGAACTCAGCAATAAAATGTCAAATGATTCCCAGGTTTAAAAAGTGGAACCAGTTCTTTGATCCGGTTGTGGTTTGGACCCGTTTTGTTGAGTCCAGACACACACGAGACAACAGATATCTAATATTGTAAATTACTCATCTGAGAATTATCATATTTTGAATTTTTTACTATGTTTAACCATTCATTTAAAACATCTTTAAGGTAAATAACCTCAAAACAACAAAATCACCACAACTCTAATTAGTATTTCAGTAAAAATTACAATGCAGCTGTACAATATAGTTTTATTTGAAACTTAAAACTTACAGGATGTGTTTAGCAGCAAAATCTGTGATTAAGAGCTATAATGTGAATTTATGGTGTTTCTTTAAATGAGGCATTACAGATTTATACCACAATTATGACCTAAATCCAATTTTTTTTGATGAAAATTAACGTGTTTTCAATAAATAAAGACTTTAAGTATTAAAGTGAGACATTGTTTCTGTCCACTGATAAAACTCTGGGCCCGTTCCTACTCCAATATTACCACGGCCCGTCTCGCCCATCTGGTTCAATGATTTGGCAGCAAGAGAGGACACAAATAATCAAAGGCAGAAACAGTTAAAACACATATTTATTACAATTTGGAATTCCAAATGGGAGACAACTTACAAGTTTTATCAACGACGCGGATAGCCTAATCTTATCCCGAAGTATCTTCCATGAATTGTAAGTTGTGTCTGTCCGTTTACCCTGGGAACATGTCTTTTATCACACACACGGCTCCAAAAGGGGGCTGGACTAACCCCCCTTTCTGGAGACATTCAGTCTGCCACAGACATGTGCTTTCTGACACTCGGCTGTTAAATGCAATCTATTTAAAGCTTTTTAAAAAACATTATCTTTTCTACAAGGCTCTCGTGAATTTCCCGTTCAGTCCTGCAGCTGGCACCATTACTGAAGTCTGAATATAACCATTGTATTCAATAGTTACATATTTTTGTGGTGTCATAACCTCCTAGTTTTCCCAGCTTCACGTGCTGCTTCCTGTCAGACAGGAAGTCTGTAATCCACCTGCAGGTGGAGTCGGGCACATTCAGCTGGGAGAGCTTCTCCTGAAGCAGAGCTGGGATGATTGTATTGAAGGCAGAGCTGAAATCCACAAACAGGATCCTGGTGTAGGTTCCTGCAGAGTCCAGGTCTTGGAGGATGTAGTGAAGGGCCAGGTTGACAGCATCGTCTGCAGACCTGTTGGCTCTGTAGGCAAACTGTAGGGGGTCCAGGAGGGGGTCGGTGATTTCTTTCAGGTGTGAAAGCACGAGGCGCTCAAAGGACTTCATAACCACAGAGGTCAGAGCGACGGGTCATATACCTCATGCACCTTTTCCTCCTTTTGGCACCTTCTTTTGATCATTGAGCCGATGTGACACGTGAATTTCTCCACTGTGAGATCAATAAAGTCTCTTATCTTATCTTTCCTCCACACATGTGACCACAACATTTCTCCTTTGAGCCAGGCTAACGATGAGCTTAACGACTCTCCATTGTGGGGGCGACCAGTTCCAGGTGAATCTAAGCTCTAAAAAGGCCTCGTCTGCAGGTCTATAAAGGTTGGAACTCCAGGATGGGAAACAGAACGCCTTCAGCTTCAGAAAAGAAATCCAGTTTTATTTTTTTTAACCTTTTTTAGATTGATCATGACCTGGATGACTGAGAATCTTCACCACTACACCATATATTTCACATCTTACCCAGAAACTTAAAATAATGTATAAGGACTTCCTGTTCAGGGTAGAAGTAGACAAGCTATGTCACTAGAAATGCACGGTATATCTGCCGTAAAATCAGAAGCTAGCTGAATATTTCAATATCCTTTATATATTTATCGATTATAGATTAGTTCCACATTTTGAAAAAGGTCTTCATAATGACATTACACTGAGCTTAATTGGATGCTTTTTCAACAGATTGTGTTTCGATAGTCAGACTCTATGACCCTAAAGTAGTAAGAAACAGGGTACATTGTTACCTATAATTATAACTTATTTGTGTAAAAATCTTGTTTGCTAGTTTAGAACTCTGTAACCTTTCACAAATTATCCATTAGTAATTTGTACAAAGTTCTCCTTTTTAATACTTTTCTATTTTATTGCTTTCTTGATGCATGACTTAGATTAGATTTGCTTCATTCAGCATGTTTGCCTCAAAAACCTCTGAAGATGTAAATAGGTTTGTTGAAATAATTTATTTTGACCTTCACTGTATAAAGTCACTATCCAATTGTTCTGAAAACAGAATTATAGTCCGAAAAATACGTTATAGAAAATGCTTTTAAAAGGATTTTTATAAATTGCTTGTTTTGTTTTTATTGTGAATCACTTTGATTTTAATGTCTGCGAAAGGTGCTATACAAATACATTTTTCTCACTTTTACTAACTTACAACCTTAATATGGGAAATAAATTCAACTTTATTATAAATACTTCATGTCTGGATTTTCAAAGCCTCCAGAGTAATAAATAAGACTGGCAGATCATTTTGTGTCAAAATTGTTGAAATGTTTATTTAAATGAAAGTCATGACATAAACACAATTTTAAGCCGGGATGAAGTCGGCGAGGCGGGAGTGCAGAAACGAGGCCGGCGCTGCTGCTGCTCTGTCTGAAGGGACCAGTTCCCTTCAGAACGCAGGTAAAATAAATTTAATACCTACTGTAATTTAAAGTTTTGAAAATATACTTGTTTCCTGGTAAAAGGGAAATTAACAGCATCCTTTCCAATTAGCATCAGCCCTGGTAGAGACGTGTTTTAGCCTGAAGATAAATCCATATTCTACTGCTGTAGCACAATCCAAAAAACGGGGACTCTGAACAGTTAATTATCTTATAAAATCAACATAACTTTAACACTTTAGATTATTTATTTATACTTTGAGTTGATTATTTGGGTCAGTCAGGTGTGCCAATCATTAGTCAGCAAATGGTGATGACAGAACAGCTGTTAAAAAAAGACTCTTTCTGTCCTACCATCACAAATGTAAACCTGATGGCGGGTCATTACCTGATACCTTTTGCTTTGGTGAACTGGTTTGAAACAAAGGATGACTGTTTCTCACTGTTAACTACAGACAAGGACCTGTGATGTTGTGGGCCCGTTTTTCTCCAGGAAATTAGAAATGATAATCTGGTGTTTCCCCTGCAACAAAACTAAGATCTGGTTTGGCCAAAATAACAGAAATAATTCACCAGACACAAAATCAACGTTCTTCCAAGGCCGTCTCCGCACCCAGTGTAAACAATGTAGAGAGCTGAAGAGAGCATCATAGAGGATTATAAATAACTTCATAAATGAACCCATATTATTGGTTTCTACATTTTTCAAAGTGACATTATTCTTCTGGAAAATAAAAATGTATTTATTTATTATAAGGCTTTTTACACATCTTTATCAGTGCTGGCAATAATTGTAGAGGGTGATGTGTTTTAAAAAAGGTCTTGTTCAAAAGGACTGCGTGTGCTACTCCTGGTGACCACTAGAGGGAAGCAGAGCCACAGATCTCAGAGCTCTGTTTATAGTGAGAGAAAACTTTCACCTTAAAACTATTTATTTACCCAAGTTTTCTCTTGTTTTATTATATTAGGCTCAAAAATATAGTTCCTTTTGATTTTTAAAAACTTTACTTTGAACTGGCAATAAATCGCAAGTTGATGATGGAATCTGTCCGTTTAACAGTTAGAGAATTTAACAAGCTCTAATGATCAATGCCACTTGGACAGTTAAGTTTATTTCCATTGCTAAAGAAAACCCCCAAGGAAACTTCATGCACAAACTTCTTGGAAACTGGATCTGGATGTTTCTTTAATGAGCTGGAATAAAACTTAAAGTATTTATTTTTTAAACTGGACATGTTTCAGACCAAAACACAGACAAACCGCATCGTAAACCAACCTGCTTTTTGCTGAGATATTACCCTTCATCTTCAATATAATCTTTTATCATATATTTGTATTTTATATAATATGCTTAAAGTGAGTCTGTTTCACTCAAGATAATACAATTTATTTTTATATTAGCAAATATTCAAGAGCAAAAAACATAAACTTTTAAAAGAGAAAATAAATTAAATTAGTTTCTCTTTTGTACATACTTACATGATACGAGTTGTTTACGGAGAAATGAACGGAGATAAAGGCTGCGCCTGTGTGAACGTGAGCACCTGGTGAAATGGACCAGCTGGTATAAAAAAAAAAAGTAACCCAACGCTAAATGAACGTACCTCCTGGTTGTGATTGGCTTCCCTTAAACCCCGCCCTCATATCAAAACATATCTGGCACTTTGTAATGGTCGTAAAAACACAAAGTATTCTTTTCAAAAAATAGCCAGGACTTTTTTTTTTGGACATTTAAAAATCAAACAGGAAAATATAGAGTGAACCAGATGTTGCTGTGGAAGCCAAAGCCTTTCTGACATCAGCATAATTGTGCCCTGAAAAAAAAGCAGCTTCCCTTTCCTTTTGCTCTATTTTTGCTCTATATCTTTGTCAGCAAAAACAAAAGCTAACTGACTATTGTGGCTCACTTCCATATGTTCTTGAAAACATATTGAAAACACATTTTGAGTCAAATGGTAAGCTTTTTAAAAAATATATATATATAACATAGTGGTATTACCTAAAACCAAAAACATTTTAGATCAAATTGGACTTTTTCCATGAAGATTTGCATGTAAAGAGTTTTTCAAGCAATGTCTGTTGAAGGACATCTCTTTCACCTTTTCCTTGGAACTGGGAGCAAAATCTCCGGGTGGCAATTCTGTCAGCATAGGTGGGAATATAGATGGCCAAGCTCTCATCCATGATTGCTATAGCTGATATGTCAGTCTACAAGCACAATGAAATTATGGTTAATATAAAAAAATAAAATAAAAAGACTCTTAAGCACGTGATTATTAATCTTTACAGCAGAATTTATGATTAAATGCATGACATGTTTTTTAAAAAAATTAAACTGCTTGTCCTTATCTCTATCTCATTAACATCCATGTAGAACATTTGCAGTCACAGGCCCTGTTTAGAGTACTTAAACGGTGTAATTCCCATGCCGCACCACTAGTAGCGCTGTGATTTCTGAAGCTCCACGTCAAATTGCCCAGAAGAAGAAAACAGCGGCTGGCGGAGGACTGTTTCGGCTGCAAACTGTTGTAAATAAACCCACAGCTATACCTGAAAGCCCCACTAAGCAACAGTTAAACCTTGTAGTGTGTAAATGGAGAGTACAAAGACAACGCAAACCTGTTTTCACCGTGTAAACGGAGCCAGAGACTGTACTACAGGGCTGCAAGTGTTTCCAAAGCATAGTTGTTAAATATAAATAACTGCCGAATTGATAAAATTTCAAGTAGAGGACTTGCTGTATATTTATGACTTACCTTGTCACTCCTCAGTGCAGAAATACATTCCTCCGACAAATGTCGACTTCTTAAAAAGAAATAAAAGGCGCCCCTCCGTCTTTCCTCCTCTCCGTGACACTCAAATATCCCGCGAGCTGATGCCGGGTTATGTTGCGTTGTTATAAGGAGACAATTATCTGGTTTTAGCAAGATAAGTCTCTCATTAAAACAAGAAACTTTTGCCGTTAAAGGGAGAAAGTTGCCTTGTCAGCCGCGTGGAAGCAAAACGCTTTGGTACAATCCTTGAAAGTCACGTGACCTCCCACAGCCGGAAGAGGCAGCCTGTGAGCCTGTGAGCCTGCGCAAGGGGACACAAATCGAAAAAATACACATACAAATCCTTCTACGCATTTGTGCATCTCCCGCGGCAGAAGAGTAGCAAAAATCATGTGTGTAAAGAGAGCCAACCGAAAAACCGCTTGACTTGTAACCAATGATTTGTCTGTATTTCTGGGTCTTGAAGCTAAAATACTTCAGACACAAGTGTCTCTGTGTGTGCTTACAGATTGATCTACACATTTGCGAATCTCAGTACACATTTGCAGATCTGAATACAGATTTGTGGATTTTTTACACATTTGCAAATCTCTGTACACATTTGCAGATCTGAATACAGATTTGTGGATTTTTTACACATTTGCAAATCTCTGTACACATTTGCAGATCTGAATACAGATTTGTGGATTTTTTACACATTTGCAAATCTCTGTACACATTTGCAGATCTGAATACAGATTTGTGGATTTTTTACACATTTGCAAAACAGATTACACACACATAGTTTTACACATTTGCAGATTGTTGTACAGACACATAAATCTCGTCACACATGTACAGATTTATTTACACATTTTCAAATCCCACTGCACACGCAAAAATCGACATACAGACACACAACTCTCCACACACATTTGCAAATGTTAAAGCTACTATTTTGGCCCCATATTATTCACCCCTTCAATAAGCTCTTTAAAACGTAACTCTGTGACTGGCTAAAAATCGGGTTCAACTGCATTAAAGCATGACAGTCAGAGGATGAAAATAATGGTTGTGACCTTTCCAGAGGCTCACCCATGAACTTCCTAAATATAGACAGGTTATTAAATGCCCGACCAGAGAGGAGAACATTCTGGAACACTGTTACACCACAGTCAGAGATGCTTATCACGCCGTCCCCCGTGCTGCACTGGGCCAATCTGACCATCTCATGGTTCACCTGATTCCTGCTTACAGGCAGAAACTAAAGCTCTGCAAACCTGTAGTTACGACATCAAAAATGTGGTCCGGTGAGGCTGTGGAGGATCTTCATGCGTGTTTGGATTCTACTGACTGGGACGTCTTCAGGGCTGCTACCAACAGTCTGGTTGAGTTCACAGAGGCTGTGACATCATATATCAGCTTCTGTGAGGACTGCTGTGTTCCATCATGAACCAGGGTGAGTTATAATAATGACAAACCCTGGATCACAGCCAAACTCAGAAGGCTAAGGCTGGATAAGGAAGAGGCCTTCAGGAGTGGGGACAAATGCAGATTGAAAGATGCACAATACAAGTTTAGTAAGGCGGTAAAAGAGGCTAAATGACTGTATTCTGAGAAGCTACAAAACTAGTTTTCAGCCAACGACTCTGCTTCTGTCTGGAAAGGGCTTAGGCAGATCACAAATAGGGGGTTTTCACTGACGTCACTGGCCAACTTCCGGTCCGCCATATTGGGTGGCACACTTCCTTATCTCTAGTTGTTGTACACGTATTTTCGTATCGAGAATGGATAAGTACGCCAGCACGCTAGAGCGACCAGATAAGGACGTATATCTGAGGAAATGTTCCGTGATCGACCATATGGACCCATATGCCCTCCGCGGTGCCATGTTTAGCCGTAATCCAGATGATTGGCCAAATGTAGAGCACGGCGACATAGTGCATTACCTGGTGTTCGGTGAAAACCCTCTGCACACTCTTGAGGAAATGAGAGCTTACAAGGATCTAGAGGCTCACAACCAGTTCACATCTGGTTATGTACATCAAGGAAATCGCCATCATACGTGGACGGGTGAGTTTTAATAAGGTGGTAAAAATGTAAACAATCCGATGCAAATGCGGCGCATGCTTCTGCGGTGGCTGACTGCCGGCGGTGCGCGAAGGCGCTTGGCTGCAGGGCCGATCGACGCCGCTCGCGGCTTTAATTATTTAAGCAGAACAATGACCAGTGCAAAATTAAGTTGTATTTACCGTATTTACGCCGGTAGGCTTTTGCCTACTGGCGTAACCCGGAAGGAGCGCGGACTTCACTTTACTGTTGTAAAGTGTTGATATTGAGGGGAGTGTTCATTTATTTTCATTGTGTCCCCTAAGTTACTGTTACGAATGGATGGGTTCAGGAGCTGCAGATCATAAAGCCAGCAAACAGTGGGAACACAGCAACTCGTTCAAAGGTAAGCTGTGCTCAGACGGGCTCTGGCACATGCTAACCGTTAGTGCTAACAACCACTCACGCATGTAATTTACTTTTAACTAGCTGCTATGTGTTTCAAAGGTTTAGAACACACTCTCATTGACATCGGGATACTGTGGAAAGTTATGTTCGGTCGTCTTACAGCCGCGGTCCAAGCGGGCCGACGACTCTTTGTTATCTCTAACAGTTGTTCTCCGTGGTTGCGCCTCCAGGCAGGAAAGCGGTGGAAAATTAACCCGTTTCTATGTTTTTCCCATGGCGATCATGTGTTGCGCTGTTACAGCCCACAACACAGCAACGGTTTACCATGGTTGAAATCAAGTTACGGTGAAATTAATCAAATTAAAACAGGAAAGTAATACGTCATGACGCCCAAGCCCTATTATTAATATATTCTTACATGTTTTAAATACTTAACAGTTAATTACCTGTGACAAAGTGAGCACCGCAGACTCTGGCGTATTCCAGCTTAACACCGTCCAAATCGGACCTGGATATCCGTGTCAGCCATAGGTGACGGCGTTGTTCAGAGAGCTGTTTTGTTTTTTCACACTGATTCACGATTACGGCTGGTAGGCGATAGAAAGAGCGTTGTTCTCCACCTCCACGGGCTGTGCAACCAACCATTAAACACCTTTTCCCCATTGTTCACTTCCAATACTGCCTAAGGCGTAATACAATGCGGGTCAACGGTGCGAAACGACTGCCACCCAATATGGCGGACGCGCAGAGTAGTCACGTGAGCGTGACGTCAGCTGAAAACCCCCTATTACAAGCCTAAAGCCCCCCACTCCATGAACGACTGACAGTTAGCAAACAACCTGAACAACTTCTACTGTCGTTTCGACAGACAAAGGGACAGTCCTGCAATCACCCCCCATGACACCACCTAACAGATCACCTCCTCCTCCACCTCCTCCTCCTCCACCTCAGTGACAACTCTTTCCATACACGAGAGAGATCTTAACAAACTCTTCAGAAGACAGAACCCCCAGAAAGCTGCTGGACCAGACTCTGTCTCTCCATTCACCTTGAAGCACTGTGCTGATCAGCTGTCTCCAGTGTTCAGACATTTTTAACACCTCACTGGCGACATGTCACGTGCCAGCCTGCTTCAAATCCTCCACTATCATCGCTGTTCGAATGAATGAATGAATGAATGAATGAAACTTTATTGTCATTGTCACAAGAACAACAAAATTTTAAACATATGCCATCGATCCGTACATGTGTTTAAAAAAAATCTCTGTCCCACAATTTACACACAATATAAGAAATAAATAACAAATAACTGATAAAAAACAACTAATAAATAAGAATAGCACATTCTCACACACATCATCCATGATAATTAATGGTTATTTTTGGTTGCATTTAGTTTTGTTATTGCTGTCGGGTAAAAACTGTCTCTAAAACGGTTAGTTCTTGTTTTGATTTATCTGTATCGTGTGCCTGAAGGCAACAGTGTAAACAGAGAATGTCCGGGATGAGAGGTGTCCTTTGTGATGGGTTGTGCCTTTTTTAGACAGCCGTCGCTGTGCAAGTCCTCCAGTGAGGGTATTCACAATCCTTTGGAGAACTTTCCTTTGAGCCGCAGTGCTGCTGTTATGCCATGCGCAGATACAATAAGTCAGTATGCTCTCTATGCAGCACTTGTAGGAGGACACCAGCAGTTTCTTTTTGATGTTATTCTTCCTGAGAACCCTCAGGAAGTACAGTCTGTGCTGGGCATTTTTGTCAGCTCCAAGGTGTTGATGTTCCATGTGAAGCCCTGCTCAATGTGGACCCCCAGGAAACGGAAGTCAGCTACCCTCTTCACACATTTTCCCCCAATGGTTAGTGGTGTAATGTCCGTTTTTTTCCTCCTGTAATCTATTATGAGTTCTTTTGTCTTTGAGTTGTTGAGGAGCAGATTGTTCTCCCTGCACCACACCAACAGCCGCTCCACCTCACTCCTGTACGCCGACTCATCGCCTCCTGAGATAAGCTCCACCATTGTGGTGTCATCAGCAAACTTGATGATGGTGTTGCTGTTGTGGGTAGAGGTGCAGTCATGTGTATATAGAAAATAGAGCAGGGGACTAAGCACACAGCCCTGTGGAGAGCCAGTGCTAAGGCTGAGGGCAGTGGATAAATGTTTCCCCACCCTAACTCTTTGCTGTCGGTTGGTCAAGAAACTCATAATCCACTTGCAGGTGGAGTGAGGGAGACCCAGGTCCACCAATTTGTCCACCAGTCTGTGAGGGAGGATGGTATTAAAAGCAGGATGGTATTAAAAGCAGAGCTATAGTCCACATCCGCACATAGCTCCCCTTCTGCTCCAGATGTGACAGAGTAGCATGGAGGGCTGTGATAACAGCATCCTTGGTGGATCTGTTGGCTCTGTAGGCAAACTGGTGAGGGTCAAAGCCAGGAGGGAGGAGTGCTGTGATGTGACCCCCGGACCAGTTTTTGGTTCCCAAGAAGCCAAGGACCACAGGGCTTAATGACTTTAGACCCGTCGCTCTGACCTCTGTGGTTATGAAGTCCTTTGAGCGCCTTGTGATTTCACACCTGAAAGAAATCACCGATCCCCTCTTGGACCCCCTATAGTTTGCCTACAGAGCCAACAGGTCTGCAGACGATGCTGTCAACCTGGACCTTCACTACATCCTCCAGCACCTGGACTCTGCAGGAACCTACGCCAGGATCCTGTTTGTGGATTTCAGCTCTGCCTTCAATACAATCATCCCAGCTCTGCTTCAGGAGAAGCTCTCCCAGCTGAATGTGCCCGACTCCACCTGCAGGTGGATCACAGACTTCCTGTCTGTGATCCACAGGAAGCAGCACATGAAGCTGGGAAAATATGACTCTGACTCACAGCTCATCAGCACTGGTTCCCCCCAGGGCTGTGTTCTTTCTCCTCTGCTCTTCTCCCTGTACACCAACAGCTGCACCTCCAGTCATCAGTCTGTCAAGCTCCTGAAGTTCGTGGACGACACCACTCTCATCGGACTTATATCTGATGATGACGAGTCCGCCTACAGGTGGGAGGCTGACCATCTGGCGACCTGGTGCAGGGAGAACAACCTGGAGCTCAACGCTGTAAAAACAGTGGAGATGGTTGTGGACTTCAGGAAGAACTCAGCCCCAGCTACCCCCATCACCCTCTGTGACTCCACCATGGACTCTGTGGAGTCTTTCCGCTTCCTGGGAACTGTCATCTCCCAGGACCTAAAGTGGGAGCTGAACATCAACTCCCTCACCAAGAAAGCCCAGCAGAGGATGTACTTCCTGTGGCAGCTGAAGAAATTCAACCTGCCAAGGTCAATGATGGTGCAGTTCTACTCCTCCATCATTGAATCCATCCTCACCTCCTCCATCACAATCTGGTACGCCGGTGTCACCGCTAAGGACAAGAGCAGACTGCAGTGTGTCTGCAGAGAAGGTGATTGGCTGCAATCTTCCATCTCTCCAGGACTCTGAGGCATGCGGGGAAGATTGTGGCTGATCCATCACACCCCAGTCACAAAGTATTTCAGACACTCCCCTCTGCAGGATCCCACTACACCCAAGACATTCTCTATGGGAACAGGATATATAAAATGCCAGCGTGAGTAGAAGGGAAAGGAGCTCTGAGTGTCTTAACGTTAATCAAATATACCTCATACTGGCCCGGACTTGACATCTTAAAAAAAAATTCTGTCCATGTCACCAGACCTTTACTATTTCCCATCTTTTGTTTTGTTTAATTTTTTTTCAACATTTTATTCCAACTTGCTTTTCATCATATTTTGTCTTAGGATGAACCAGGACACAGCACGCACACACAGAGCTGGTTTAAGAGAGTTTATTGCACATGGTGGATGATGGATGACATGAGTAACCAGAGTCTATTACCAAGCAGAGTTGTAGGGTGCAGAAGCTGTCAAGAGTCAAAAAACAGAACACTGGGGAACTAAAGGAGCTAAAGAACACTGGGGAACCAAAGAGGCTAGAGAACACTGGGAGCTATAGGGCGTACGAAAACGCTAGGGCACAGAGGGCGTCCTAACACGCCAGGGACAGAGCGTGAGCTGGGCAGCGACGGACAGGGTGCACCAAAGGGCAAAGCCGGCGACTAGGGAGCAGCAGAGGGCTCTGGCGGCGGCTTGCGTGCGCTGGGCAGCGATAGGCCGGGCGCACCAGAGGGCACAGACGGCGACTAGGGAGCGCTGGAGGGCTCTGGCGGCGGCTTACGTGCGCTGGGACCTTAATGAGCACAGGGACCTTAATGAGCACAGGGACCTTATCGAGCGCAGGGACCTTATCAAGCGCAGGGACCTTATCGAGCGCAGGGACCTTATCAAGCGCAGGGACCTTATCAAGCGCAGGGACCTTAACGAGCGCAGGAACCCTTAAGCGCAGGAACACTTAAGTGCAGGAACCCATACAGCGCAGGAACTAGTAAATTAAACTGAAACTAGGGGACTAAATACAGAGCTAAGACAGGAACTTCAGGGCTAAAACAGGAACTACAGGACGGAGACAGGAACTACAGGGCTGAGGCAAAAATAGAAAATGTAGGTGTCACTAGGAGGAGAAAAACTAGATAACTGGGGCAGGAACAAGTACACTAAAGTAGGAACTAGAAAACAAAAGCAGAACTAGAAAGCTAGAGCAAACTAGAAAACAAAAGCAGAACTAGTAAGCTAGAGCAAACTAGAAAACAAAAGCAGAACTAGAAAGCTAGAGCAAACTAGAAAACTAAAACAGAACTAGAACACTAAGCAGAACTAGAAAATTAAAGCTGAACTAGAAAACTAAGGCAGAACTAGGGTGCGCCGGGCAGCACGTCCTCAACATGCTGGGCAGCGGCAACAGTTCACGCTGGGCAGCGTCGGAGGTGGGTTTCGCGGAGGGCGATTCCGGGGAACAGAGTCAGAGGCGACACATTTAAGTAACAAGACAATTCAAAGTGCAGTAAAAGAACAGAACAAAGAAAAACACACACCCCACCTGAAAAGAATAAATATAAATGAACACCACAAAAAAAAATTTTAGGCAGCCGATGGATACTGAGTGCTGCATGGTCACCTTTTCTGCGCTCTGGGGTTGGAGAGCTGTCTTTCTGCACCAGGAGGCGGGTGTAGCCTCTTTCCCCTGCAGGGTATGGCAGAATGTAAAGCTCAGAGTCTAAAGCGGTATATAGGCCAGTCATCATCATTGGCCAGGAAATATTTGATCCCTGAAAATGCGTTTCCTCCTAATTCTCCCTCATCCAAAGTCTTCCAACAGTTCCAAAGCATCCTCAGCATTACACATGAGTGTGTTTGACCGTTTACAGCAATAAATTGCTGCACACCTTTTCACAATAATCTTGTAATCTATGGAACAAGTCACACTTGTGATAATCGGGGAAAGTGATGGTAGAAAACCCTGATAAAATGTTCTGCGGTCTTTTAAGATTTAAGTTGGCTTATAGGCATTTTTATTTGATTTATTTAAAGGTCCTTTTTGTGGTTTTGAAGGCTTATGATGAAGTTAATCTATGATTAAAGTCTGATATGGAGTGAAATTGAACGTCTGAGATGAATCATGACGCAGTTTGGCTGCAACTCACCACTTTACCATCTGTGTCGCCAATTTCCTCCGTCTCCAAAATGAGCGTCAGCCTGGGTCAGAGCTGCCCTGAGGACTGAACATTTTCCCCTCAAGTTTTTTTGTTATAGATCTGAATTTCGCGTGGAAAGGGGGATTCACACGTTTCAGGCAGCATTTTGTGCGTACGCAAGCTTTATAAAGGCGACCTCTGCTCCTTATTCTGCAGGCTGTAAAACCTGATAACCCTCCCTGTTCTTCCTGCTCTCAGACACACCTTGAAGCTGGTGGAGCAACATCTGCTGGAGGTGAAAGCTGATTGGCTGCAGCCTTTCTGCTCTGACACGTGATTCGTAGATCAAAGCTCAGAGCTGTTGCTGTTTTCAGGAAATGAAACTCACACAGTCACTGTGACCGAGAGGAGAAATGGAGCAGAACCAGCTGGACCGAGAAACCTTGTCCTGTTCGATCTGTCTGGATCTACTGAAGGATCCGGTGACTATTCCCTGTGGACACAGCTACTGTATGAAGTGTATTAAAAACTTCTGGGATGAAGAGGATCAGAAAGGAATCCACAGCTGCCCTCAGTGCAGGGAGACCTTCACACCGAGGCCCGTTCTGAAGAAAAGCACCATGTTAGCAGCTTTAGTGGAGCAGCTGAAGAAGACTGGACTCCAAGCTGCTCCTGCTGATCTCTGCTATGCTGGACCTGAAGATGTGGCCTGTGATTTCTGCTCTGGAAGAAAACTGAAAGCCATCAAGTCCTGTTTAGTCTGTCTGGCCTCTTTCTGTGAGAAACATCTTCAACCTCATTATGATTCAGCTGCATTTAAGAAACACAAGCTGGTGGAGCCCTCCAAGAACCTCCAGGAGAACATCTGCTCTCGTCATGATGAGGTGATGAAGATGTTCTGTCGTACTGATCAGAAGTGTATCTGTAGTCTCTGTTTAATGGATGAACATAAAGGCCACGACACAGTGTCAGCTGCAGCAGAAAGGACTGAGAGGCAGAGAGAGCTGGAGGTGAGACGAGAAAACATCCAGCAGAGAATCCAGGACAGAGAGAAAGATGTGAAGCTGCTTCAACAGGAGCTGGAGGCCATCAAGCACTCTGCTGATAAAACAGTGGAGGACAGTGAGAAGATCTTCACTCAGCTGATCCGTCTCATCCAGAAAAGAAGCTCTGATGTGAAGCAGCAGATCAGATCCCAGCAGGAAACTGAAGGGAGTCGAGTCAAAGAGCTTCAGGAGAAGCTGGAGCAGGAGATCACTGAGCTGAAGAGGAAAGACGCTGAGCTGAAGCAGCTCTCAGACACAGAGGATCACAACCAGTTTCTCCACAACTACCCCTCACTGTCAGCACTCAGTGAGTCTACACACTCATCCAGCATCAAGATCCGTCCTCTGAGCTACTTTGAGGATGTGACAGCAGCTGTGTCAGAGCTCAGAGATCAACTACAGGACATCCTGAGAGACGCATGGACAAACATCTCACTGAGACTCACTGAGGTGGATGTTTTACTGTCAGAACCAGAACCAAAGAGCAGAGCTGGATTCTTGAGATATTCATGTGAAATCACACTGGATCCAAACACAGCAAACAGTCGTCTGTTACTATCAGAGGGGAACAGGAAGGTGACATTTATGGATCAACCTCAGTCTGATTCTAGTCATCCAGACAGATTCACTGATTATTATCAGGTTCTGAGTAGAGAGAGTCTGACTGGACGTTGTTACTGGGAGGTGGAGTGGGGAGGAATAGTTTATGTAGCAGTCGCATACAAGAATATCAGCAGAGCAGGAGGAGGGAATGAATGTGGATTTGGATATAATGAAAAATCTTGGGCTTTATTTTGTTCCCAAGGAGGTTATAAATTTTTTCACAACAGCATCTGGACCTCCATCTCAGGTCCTGGTTCCTCCAGAGTAGGAGTGTACCTGGATCACAGAGCAGGTATTCTGTCCTTCTACAGCGTCTCTGAAACCATGACTCTCCTCCACAGAGTCCAGACCACCTTCACTCAGCCGCTACATGCTGGAGTTTATGTTTATTATGGAGGTTCTGCTGAGTTCTGTAAACCCAAATAGACAGAATCCACTGAAGGTTCAGTGAGTTTGATTCTGGTTTTTAAATCTCCAGCAGATTATTTTCTTGATCGTTGTTGTTTTATGTCTAAACTGCACAGAAATCAATAGTCAGAGATTGTCAGCACTTGTTTTCCTTCAGAATTGATGTTCTGGTTCTGTTGGGTTTGTTCATTTCTCAACATTGTTTTCTAAACCAGCTGATCAGCACCAGAATATTTGCTGTTTCTCCTCCTTGTTGCTTTTAGCAGCAAAAACTGTGAACTCAGCAATAAAATGTCAAATGATTCCCCAGGTTTAAAAAGTGGAACCAGTTCTTTGATCCGGTTCTGGTTTGGACCCGTTTTGTTGAGTCCAGACACACATGAGACAACAGATAACATCTAATATTGTAAATTTCTCATCTGAGAATTATCATATTTTGAATGTTTTACTATGTTTAACCATTCATTTAAAACATCTTTAAGGTAAATAACCTCAAAACAACAAAATCACCACAACTCTAATTAGTATTTCAGTAAAAATTACAATGCAGCTGTACAATATAGTTTTATTTTAAACTTAAAATTTACAGGATGTGTTTAGCAGCAAAATCTGTGATTAAGATATATAATGTGAATTTATGGTGTTTCTTTGAATGAGGCGTTACAGATTTATACCACAATTATGACCTAAATCTAATATTTTTGATGAAAATGAACGTGTTTTCAATAAATAAAGACTTTAAGTATTAAAGTGAGACATTGTTTCTGTCCACTGATAAAACTCTGGGCCCGTTCCTACTCCAATATTACCACGGCCCGTCTCACCCATCTGGTTCGATGACTTGGCAGCAAGAGAGGACAGAAATAATCAAAGGCAGAAACAGTTAAAACATATTTTTATTACAATTTGGAATTCCAAATGGGAGACAACTTACAAGTTTTATCAACGACACGGATAGCCCAATCTAATTCCGAAGTATCTTCCATGAATTGTAAGTTGTGTCTGTCCGTTTACCCTGGGAACGGACTTTTATCACACACACGGCTCCAGAAAGGGGGCTGGACTAACCCCCCTTTCTGGAGACATTCAGTCTGCCACAGACATGTGCTTTCTGACACTCGGCCATTAAATGCAATCTATTTAAAGCTTTTAAAAAAACATTATCTGTTCTACAAGGCTCTCGTAAATTTCTCGTTCAGTCCTGCAGCTGGCACCATTACTGAAGTCTGAATGTAACCATTGTATTCAATATTTACATATTTTTGTGGTGTCATAACCTCCTTGTTTTCCCAGTTTCACGTGCTGCTTCCTGTCAGACAGGAAGTCTGTGATCCACCTGCAGGTGGAGTCGGGCACATTCAGCTGGGAGAGCTTCTCCTGAAGCAGAGCTGGGATGATTGTGTTGAAGGCAGAGCTGAAATCCACAAACAGGATCCTGGTGTAGGTTCCTGCAGAGTCCAGGTGCTGGAGGCAGTGGCGGCTGGTGCTAAAAAAACTGAGGGGGGCGCACACAAACAAACAAATGAAAAACAAACAAAGCAAATCTTAAAAAATAGCACTATTTGAACATGAATTTTGCCCTCCTTTCCTTCTGCCCAGCAAATTTCTCAATTATATTCTTAATTGTTAAAGTCAGTCATCTCTGTGACTAGTCTTTTCTCCATTGACAACATGGCCAATGCATTCAGCCTGTCCTGAGTCATTGAGTTTCTCAGAAAAGTCTTGATTCTTCTCAGAGTTGAAAAGCACCTTTCAGCTTCTGCTGTGGTCATGGGTGTGGTGATGAGGATCTTCAAGAGCGTGACAGTTTCTGAAAAGACTTCTTCTAGATTGTTTTCCTGATTTTAATAACATTTGCTGCCATTTTTAAAGGCTGTGTTATGAAATGTGTTACAGCATTTTTGTGGGACAAGATTATACAAAATTCAGTAACCAAATGTTTTATTCCCCATTACCCATAAACTTCAGTACAACTTAAATAATAAAATATCTTGCTGACAAACATTATATTATCAACATACCTACACAGCATAGACACAACTAAAGGTATTTCTAACTACAACGCACATCTTCCTAATATATTAAATAACATTACTATAAACCAGTGTAACAGTGATTTTCCACAACAACTCACCTCTGCAGCAATCCTTTCATGGTCTTCTACACTGAGTGTCCGACGCTTCTTCACTGGCTGACTACTACCTACACTGCTTTGTCCAACCATGGAGTGGAGAGATCACTTGCCTGCTGCTGAATTTGTAAATTAAGACGACCCGGTCCAAGCTCCTTTATCCTGTTTTTTTTCTTCAAGTGAACGCTTTGTAAAAGCATTTTTTTGTAAAGACAAAACAGAATTTTCTCTCATTTTGAAACTACTCAACTTTGCAAGCGTAAACGTGAATCAACCTAATGAACTGCAGCTGAGCTGAGTCGAATCAGGGATTGTCCAATCACACAATGTTTTTAAAAAAATTAGCCAGTACTGACACTCTACCAGTAATGACGCAACAGAATGGGTGTGTCCGGGACACAGAGCGCTGCGCCCTGTGCAAAAACCCTAGATAACCAATTAAAAGTCAGCCTCAGATCACGTGCTTGCCCAAGTTGACGCGGCTACATTCATTCTCATTAGACCGGCGCCCTGCACATAGGAAAGGAGGAAGTGTGCACAATGTGAGCAATTAAATAGAATTATGTATTTACTATTTTAATAAATTCTAACATGTCTATTGGACACACAGTATGAATAAATACATTTCTAAGTACTTTGCAGTTCAGAAATCATTTATTATCTAAACGATTTAAAGGGGGCGGCGCCCGAGCGCCCCCTACTGGCCAGCCGCCACTGGTTGGAGGATGTGGTGAAGGGCCAGGTTGACAGCGTTGTCTGCAGACCTGTTGGCTCTGTAGGCAAACTGTAGGGGGTTCAAGAGGGGGTCGGTGATTTCTTTCAGGTGTGAAAGCACGAGGCGCTCAAAGGACTTCATAACCACAGAGGTCAGAGCGGCGGGTCATATACCTCATGCACCTTTTCCTCCTTTTGGCACCTTCTTTTGATCATTGAGCCGATGTGACACGTGAATTTCTCCACTGTGAGATCAATAAAGTCTCTTATCTTATCTTTCCTCCACACATGTGACCACAACATTCCTCCTGTGAGCCAGGCTAACGATGAGCCTAACGACTCTTCATTGTGGGGGCGACCAGTTCCAGGTGAATCTAAGCTCTAAAAAGGCCTCGTCTGCAGGTCTATAAAGCTTGGAACTCCAGGATGGGAAACAGAACGCCTTCAGCTTCAGAAAAGAAATCCAGTTTTATTTTTTTTAACCTTTTTTTGGATTAATCATGACCAGGATGACTGAGAATCTTCACCACCACACCATATATTTCACATCATACCCATAAACTTAAAATAATCTATAAGGACTTCCTGTTCAGGGTAGAAGTAGACCAGCTATGTCACTAGAAATGCACGGTATATCTGCCGTAAAATCAGAAGCTAGCTGAATATTTCAATACCCGTTGTATATTTATCAGTTACAGATTATTTCCACCTTCATAATGACATTACACTGATCTAAATTGGATGCTTTTTCAACAGATTGTGTTTCGATAGTCTGTTTCACTCAAGATAATACAATTTATTTTTATATTAGCAAATAATCAATAGCAAAAGAACATTCTTGAATCATAAACTTTTAAAAGAGAAAATAAATTAAATTAGTTTCTTTTTGTACATACTTACATGATACGAGTTGTTAATGGAAAAATAAACGGAGATAAAGGCTGCGCCTGTGTGATCGTGAGCACAGACATGTATACGTAGACGCCCCGTCGTCGGGTGAGAGGCGTGCCGACAGAGCGGCCATCTTAGGTCAGACCAAGCTGCGCTCAGAGAGAATACACGTGAAAGTGGTACTTTCCACAGGAAAGTGGTACTTTATGTTTTCAGACACTCTGAATCCGGTGAATTCTCTTCCGATTTCCAGATGAATCAACTGACTGAAAACGTCACCCCTTTAGGGGCTACATGGGACCAATTGATTGAATTAAATTTTTGTCTTAATAAATAATTTCGATTTTCTATTGAAAGTAAGCAAACTTCCAGAGCTACGTCTCAGGAAGCCCGACTTTTACTCCTCTTATGGGTGCGCAAATAAAAGGACACTAGGAACCAGATCCTGGGGAATTACCTTCCATAAGTAAGATTGTCTGATAGATAATCCTCATGCTTTACAGCTACAATTTTTCCCACATAAACACAATATTATGCTAATGGGTAGCAGGGATGGAAGCAGAGAAAAGTACATTAAACACCCTGATTTCTAAAATATCTGACTGAGTATATATATATATATATATATATATATATATATATATATATATATATATATATATATATATATATATATGTGTGTGTGTATGTATGTATGTATACAAACAAACAAACAAGATGGTGTTTGTTTGTTTGTCTCTTAAGTTAGTTTTCTTTAAAAAAAAATTCTGGACACCTCTTCAGCTGAGATGGCGTGGGACAGGGGCAAAAACTGGGGTTGGATGCTTTCTGCATTCATCTGCCTGAACATCCTGATCCTGGGTTGCGCCTTTGTCAGCGCGGGCACTTCAGAGATTGTCAAAATCAGCAGCCTGGACCTGCAGAGTTTCCTCATCTTCCTCTTTCTGCTCACCTCGATCTGGATGGTCTATTTCACCTACAATTCCAGGGCAGGAAATGTTTCTGTCTTCAAGGATAGACATGCGGGACCCATTTGGCTCAGAGGTAAAGTACAATTTTAACAATTAAACAACTAATGTAAGGAGTTTTATTTGGACAAATCGATAATTGTCTGCTTCTCTAAATGTTGGTTGTCCTTCAGGTGGACTTCTGCTCTTTGGAATCCTCAGTATCATCATGGACATCTTTAAGATAGTCAGCTATGTGGGGTACCTCCACTGTGATTCAGCCATTAAAGTTGCATTCCCTGTGGTGCAAGTTGTCTTTGTTCTCGTACAGGTAGAAATCAAATATTTTCTAATGTTCTTCAGTCCTGATGTTTGAAAAGTATTGATATTTTGCATATTGCACTTGTAGACATACTTTTTCTGGATCCATTCAAGGGACTGTGTGCAGGTCCAAAAGAACCTTTCACGGTAAGCTTTTAAGGTGTATGCATATTATCTGCCAACGTTCTGTCCCCAAACACATGGAATAGCCTAAGAGAAATAAAAGTTCAAGTTGTGCCTTCCAAACCAACATTTACAAATGGGGTCCAGAGGAATATAGGAAACGGCCTAAAAATTGGATCTCAGGTCTCATTGTGGTCAAATGTCAGTTGAATTAATACTGTATGTGGGAAATCAACACAACTTGGGGGATAAGGTGAGTTTAGCACCGCTGTGGTGATAAAAAATACACATTGAAGACACAAGTAAGGCCTCTATGGCGTGCCCATGTGGTTTTGCCAATGCTGGTTTATGTGCCTCACCCAAATGGGCCTTTACAAGAAGCTCATCCTAGTCCAGTAGCCCACTTAATAACCTTTTGTTTAACAGCTATTTTTGCGAGACAGATTCTTTGCCTTTGTTTTGTAATAATTAAAAATGGGCTGATCAAGTTATATCTGGGTGATTTTGATTGATTGTGAAGTCGTTGCTTATTTGTCTGAGGATTATAACATAAAAAAAAAGAAAACTGCTTTAGGTGCCCTAATAGAAGCAGTGGGTTTCAAACAGTATATGAAAGGAGTACATTAAATACCTCATTTATGCATAAATCAACTATTTAAACATCATAGTATTTTTTAGAAAATACTAAATAAAGTATATTAAAATGCTCACTGTTTGGTGTTACATTAATTAAATATTGATTGATTCAGGTTTTTCTGTATGTGACCTACAGATTGCCAGTCAATCTCAGTCAAAGGAAAACTTAGCAGATGGGTTGGTGCGACTCAGCTTGATCATTGTTAATCTTTTCCCTTTTTTCATATTTTAGCTGCGGACTGATGCTCACCCTCTCCACAAACCTTGTTTTATGGATGACTGAAGTTACAGAGGAGTCCCTTCACCAAACAATTTCTCCTGAGTTCTCAACCGACCACGCTAAGCTCTCACGACGGCAGCAGTACATCAAGAGCGGTAGGCTCAGCAAATGAAAGCTGATTTTTTGCAGTCAATATGCAGAAACAATGGAACACTTTTATATCGTGTTATGTGATTTGTGGTCTTACAGCCAGTTATGGAGATGACCAGTGTACGTGCAGCCACACTTCCTGTGACATCTTCAAGGATGCCTATTACTACCTGTACCCCTTCAACATCGAGTACAGCCTCTTTGCCTCCACCATGGCGTTCGTCATGTGGAAGAATGTGGGCCGAGCGGCGCCCGAAAGCAACCACCACCACCACCACGCCAGATTCAACCTCAAGGATGTGGTCATTGGCCTCGTTTTGGGCATCCTCCTCGTGGCAGCAGGCATTGCGACCTTCGTTGTGTATGAAATCGATATGAAAACTAATTTCTCTGACAAAGAAAGCCATGACACAGCATTGATGATGCACTTTGTCATGAACATAGTCATTGCGACCACGATGTGTGTCTGCACCATCGTCGGAAGCGCTATCTTCATGGTGGACCACAGGGAGCACATCTCGGAGAAGAACCCCACCCAGAGTCTGGACGTGGGGCTGCTGGTGGGTGCCTCACTGGGGAAATTCATTGTTAGTTATTTCTCCATTATTGCCATGGTTGCAACTGGGGCCAAGGGCCACCTGAACAGGCTCAACTTGAGTTGGGGCATACTGATGGTACTCCAGCTCGGCCTACAGAACTTTTTCATAATTGTGGGCCTGCACCGGGAGCCCTTTCATGAGGCTGAGCCTGACACGGTGGTTGCAAATCCATATGCGGCGGAGTCCAGCAAAGATGGAAGCGGATTACAAGTTAGAGACTTAGACCAAAAATCCAACCCTGACACTGAAGCACGTGGCAACAGTAAGGCAGCAGAAGACAGACACAAACAGCTGTGGAAGAGGCGAGTGTTGAGAGAGGTCTGCGCGTTCCTGCTACTGGGTAACGTCATTGTAAGTATCTTTCTCCCGTTCTCTCTCACATTCAGAGCAGCCAACTTCCCGGACGCTAAGCCTCTTCTTTTTGTATTTCACAGCTGTGGATCATGCCAGCCTTTGGTGCTCGTCCCCAGTTTGATCACGACACTGAAACACAGTTCTACCAGTTCAGCATGTGGGCTGCTGTTGTGAACGTGGGCCTTCCTTTTGGCATCTTTTACCGAATGCACTCCGTTGCCAGTTTATTTGAAGTCTACCAGAAGTTGTAAATAAACACATGGAAAAGAGTGTACAGAAAGTTGTAAACTGGCATTTCTAACTGTTTTGTGGAGCCTTTTTTGATTTGCATTTTTTGTCAAGGAGAAACTGAATAACTTGTTTTATTTTTTTCTATTTTTTATTTAGTAGTATGTTTATGCAACAATGTTAATATATTAAAACTTTATTTTTGCAATTTAAATGTCTTGTAAAGCTTATCTTGTGCAATCCAGTTTACACAGTAATATCTGTTTGCAAGCAATAAAAAAGAGGAATCTAAGTCCAAGCCAATGTTATTATTATTATTATTATTATTATTATTATTATTATTATTATTATTATTATTATTATTATTATTATTATTATTATTATCATCATAAATTGCAGTTGACTTTGCTGCCCTTAGGCTAATGTAAAGCAATACATTTGTCAGAGACCATGTTTTGGTGTTAGTGCACAATTAACAACAATGGTTTCCCATTATTAGTTCTAAAATTAATAAATAAATGTATATACATAATTGACCCAGATTTAATAACGTGAATTTTAGTTTTGAAAAATCATCCAGTTGGTCCCAAAATAATGTAACTAGGTGTTATATAAAAACTAAAGTCATAGAATAGAAAATATCTCATTCATCTTAAATCTTATGCTTTCTAAAGGAACAAACGGGTATGTGCTTAACGGAGCCCCCTGGTGGTACAAAAGTGTCACTATAATACCCAAAGAGCAAGCTTGAAAAACTGGGCTCACAAAACCTTTACGTTCATAATCTATAAAAGAATAATGGAAACTGTTGCCAGCAATGGCGGATTTAAGAAAACAATATAAACCTATAGAAAAAACTAAAGAATGACATTGTTAGGACTCAGCAGGCAACGCCAGTCAGGCCTCTGCTGGCTCTGACCCCTTTGAGTAAGGAATGACCGCAGCGCTGTGTGTGACGGCCCTACTGCACGTCATTACCGGATGTGACGTCATCCTCCCATTGTTTTGTTTTATTCTTATTTCCATTATTTTTTATTAAACAAAGCATACATTGCAAAGTCTTGCAGAGGTACACAACAACTGCAAAACTGCAATAACGGAGGAAAGAACACAATAATAACGGATTACAGTAGGGTGACCACGCGTCTGGCTTAAGGCAGACAGTCTGAGTTTTGAATGCCCCACACACATATTTGTCTTTCGTTTTGAGGCACTAGGCTTGAGAGCGTTTTTTTGTTTTCCCAAAGGGAATAACTGCGGAGACAACCAGCAACAATCACGCCCCTATTGGAACGCCCACACTGTCGGACCTCCCAGAGGGGCGTGTGTGGGCATGTTGTTAGTGCAAATGCTTATTGGTTCGTTTATTTACCAACCTCAATCCTAATTTTTTTTCCTTCCATTTTCTTCATTGTCACTGGATTTGCCTTCTGTCGTTTTTCTGCTGATTTCCCTGAACACCTTTTTTACTTGTCCTATCGCAAGTACATTCTGGAGAGACATCAAAGAAGGATTATGTTGAAAATAACTAAATATTCTACAGTTTTCAATCACCCATCATGTGTACTATGTTGATGGTGTTGATAATGAAACGTCTGATGTGGTAAATATTGTTTTCTTGCTAGCTAAGTATTACATACACTGTTGTTTACTGAAAAAATATATATGCACATTTCCATCTACTTAAGCATAGTTACTTTAGCACAATTGTTTTATGTTAGCAGGGTAGGACCTGAAACAATTGCGTCAAAGTAACTAAATATGCCCAAGTAGTTGCAAATGATGCATGAAATCTTTAAGTGGAAAGACTCTCTTCCATGCTTCCCTGTCTCCCACACTCCCTGTTGCCTTTTACGTCATAACACTGCCCATGCTCCACCCTGTACAGCCTGTAGCCTAAACAAACATCTTAAACCATTCTCCTGCCTCATGAGTGTGTTCTGCACGTTGGCCAAATACCAAAACACCATGACAGACATTATGACAATATTATGACTGAATAATACTCTACCTGTATCGATGTCATTACATTTATTGTAACAGTTATGGCACAACTGTTCCACTAAGTTACTTTTAATTATAAAATGACTTATATGGATCATGCCAACACTTTTTTTCATAAACCGATGTTACGTTAGTGGCTTATTTTCAAAGGCAACACATGGCTGAAACTATAGTACACATTTAGATTTAACTCAGGCAAACTGACGGCCACTCTTTCTCTGGGTCCTTCCATGCCACCAGGTAAAATCCTGCGTCAGAAATGCATCAACTGGTGATTTTCTTTTAATTTTTATATTTCTTTGGCACATATAGGAGGTTATTGCATGATTCAGTCACATGTCCGTTAATATCTAAAATAGACAAAAATGCGTGCTTAGAGTCGGCAGCAAGATTCTTGTTAAGCTTTCTGGTGGATTTTGTTGTGTGTTCTATTTTCCAGGACTCTCAAGAGTCTCCTTTTTTTTGGCGAGGAGGATGAAAGCTTTAGGCTAAAATGATCTAATATTAGGTTAAATTTTTTGTATGTGTACTTGCTGCTCAGTGAGGAAAATTGGGCATTTTAATTGTAACGTGAGGACATTGATGTAACCCTTTCTTTTTGGTCCCCGCATTTTTTGGGCTAGAGTTAAGAGTTAGGATTAAGGTGTCAGTTAGGTTTAGGGTAGGATTAGGTTTATACTGGAAAAGGTTAGGTTTAGGGTTAAGGTCAGAGTAAGTTCATAGATAGGATTGAAAATGAAAGGAAGTCAAGTCACAATCCTCAGTAAGTATTTAAACCAAGGATGTGTGTGTGTGTTTACACCCTGTCATTACATTATCATTACCAAGCGGATCTTTGAAACATAAAATTTAACGGATGTTCCAGACACCCTTTGGCATCCTTCTTCCACCTCTTCATCCGGACATGCACCATCTTTGTTTATTTACTATGTGAATTTCTCAGTTTTGGCTTTATTGTCTGCATGGTCACCATCATCCTTTTGCTGTTGTGCGATTTCTGGACTGTGAAGGTTAGTAAAATAATACTTAGTAATAGGGTTTGTGGTTATTTTTATTTGTTTATAAAACAAACCTACATGGAATTAATAGTAACAAACACATTAACTAAACCAGGCGTGGAATTTTCATAGAAAAAATTTCAAAGAGGTATGAGAAATAGCGTTCTTATATTTACTTGGAATATTGTCCAACATATTCTGACCCTCTTTGTTTTTCTTCTCCTAAAAAGGCAACGAAGGAAACAGAAAACCTGAAACTGAACAGGAAACCTTCAGACAAAAACAGTTTCAGAATAGAAGGGATCTATTATATTCGCTTGATAAGGTAGAGGGTCTTCTTTTTGTTCCTTCACATGTGGTGGTTCTGAGGAAATTCAGTGTTAGATTATAATGAGGGTAAAAATGAAAGCTTAAGCGTGTTTTTGTAAAAAAATATTTGGTAGCTTGAGGACGTGTAAATGTAAAACTGAATAAATATAAAAATGTTTTTTGACCAAACTGTATGTTTCTTTGTGAAAGTTTATTATAGTTTGCTATATGATCAATTCTGATACATTTATAACTATGAAAATAAAATAATTATCTACAAATAGCATTTTTGAGAATGTTTGTTTTGTTTTTCGGTTTGTCCAAAAAATGTGTCAAATATGTACTTATTTTAGAATATTTCAGCTAGGGGCTCTTTTAGTAATAACATTGGATAAATCTAATTTAGTAGAAGGGGGAAGGGGACACTCCAGGTAAAAATTTGTCCACACGGTGGCAACAAACATCATGGTTAAAGTATTAACCATGTGTTAAATTATTTGGCAAATAAATGCACTTTAATATACCTAGCTTGATTATTATTGATAATCATAATAATTGATTATTAGTTATTGTATCTCCCCATTGCACCCCCTTAGTAATGAGGACTGCTCGTTACTAAGGGGGTGGAGCTGTTTCAGTTCAATTTGTATGTTATCTAAGCCATTACAAGGTCTTTGTTGGACAGTAGTATAAAGCTTGTAACTCCACATTACTCCAGACTTTTTGAATTGAGAAAGCTTCCAGGACACGAAGCTAAATATTTTCAAACTTTGGACAAAAGTCCAGTTGTTTTGTTTTTTGCTTTTTTGGAATGACCATTTTCACCAGCATCTAGTTGCTTTAGACCACGTTACATTCTTTCTTAGTACCAGAGACCAATCTATATGCTCCCTTGACCAAAATAATTTGCTTTTGTATCACATTCCTTTCACGATGATGAAGGGTCCCCACAATCCCTTCAGTTTCAGTAATGTCTTGGACAGCTCCTGACCCAGGTCGATCCATCCATTCATTATCTATACACGCTTATCCCTCATGGGATCGCGATGCGTGCTGGTGTCTATCTCCAGCTATCAATGGGCGAGAGGTGGGGTACACCCTTTGCGGGGTGTACTCCACCTCTCGCCTCTCGCCAGTCTATCACAGGGCAACATAGAGACAGACAGGACAAAGAGCCATCCACGCACTAAGGAGAACTTCGAGAGACCAATTAACCTAACAGTCATGGTTTTGGACTGTGGGAGGAAGCCGGAGTACCTGGAGAGAACCCACCCACGCACAGGGAGAACATGCAAACTCCATGCAGAAAGACCCAGGGTTGGAGTCAAACCCAGGACCTTCTTGCTGCAAGGCATAGTGCACTTATGGGAGGCCTAGTACCTATTTGCTTTGGTAAATTTAGGTAGTGACTTTTTTTGCCTCTGAAAAGCTGTGTATTTGTTTTGAATTTGTTTTACTATACCCTTCGATGTGAAGCTTGCAATTTGCTTATATTATTTACTGTATTTGTAGTTTTTAATAAAAAGTGGCCCTATACACGAGTACCTTGATGAAATAGTTGGAAATGCTTAAGTACTGACAAGTAACATGGTTTAAGACAACAGTGCTTTTAGCAAATAATCCTATTATAAGGATCTACATCTATTATTAATTTAGGGATCAAAGACAATTAGGTATTATCTGCTTGCTATGTTACTCCCAAAAAGTAAAATGGTGAAATCTGCAATCATAATGTAGAATATTAGAGGATTTGGCAGCAATGTATACCACATTAACAATAAAAGGTCTTATCCAGCTTATCTGCAAGCATCTGATAATGTTCACTTTCTGCCTGTTTGGTGTCATAAGCCTCCAGGAATCTGACCATCTTCAGGAGCCTTTGAGAGTCCTCAGACGCATCACGCCGTATGATGCTGATGTCACCTTTGGCTTCTGCAGAGATCAAAGTTACAGATAGAGTTGGTCACTCCATGGGACAAAATTCACTGAGAAAATGCTTCAGTCTCGATATGTGTACCCTGTTCCCCTGGCAACAAACCCAGACTCATCTCCATCCTCGTTTTCTTTGTGGTCTCTGGCATTTTGACGTTTTTACAGAAGCAGGCATAAAAGACAAACCCATCTTGAGCCACCTTTGTCAACCACTATTGACACCAGGATGCTTGTCACCATCAGGACTTAAGAAATTCAGAAATGGATTCCTGTGTCGCATTAAGATGATAATAGTTATTTGTCTTGCTTATCATTTTTATATGTTTTGCTCTATTTGCACAGTACAAATCGTTTTGTCTGTACCCCGACTCACAGCATCTACTGTCTTCAGGGAGCACGTTGGTGAGGATGTTTAGGAACAAGATGAAACTGAGCACCAACGTAACCTTGAACGAGTTGCGTTCAACACCTTGCAGTGGCAGAGCACCGCTGAATATATCAGCCAACACAATCAGTAAATTGGGCAAGAGTAATGTGATGAAGGGTTGCTATATCTTGATCTCCACATGCAAGTTTTTTTTAAGGGTTTTAATAAATCTTCCAATAATTTTGTTAGAACATGCTGAGAGTTCCTGCAAGCTACCAAAGAGCAATGGTTCTGGGTGTAATACTTTATGGGAACAGAATATATAAAATGTCAGCGTGAGCAGAAGGGAAAGGAGCTCTGAGTGCCTTAAAGTAAATCAAATAATCCTCATACTGAGATCGAGGCACATCAGTGAAGACGCTGTCAACGTCCTGCAGCGTACCAGAAAGAACCGCATTAATAAAAACTGTAAACTCAGTTTTTAAAGGAGAAGATTTAAATTGTAATTTTTAACAATCATATTATATCAAGTTAAATGTTCTTACATGCATTTCATTAACTTTACCTGATCACAATTAGTAAAAACAATAAATCACATGGCAGCAACCTGATGCATTTAAGCATCTAGCTCTGGTATTTACAGAAACAATAAGTAAGAATAACACCTAGTAGTTAAAATTTAGAACCGAACAGACACACAGCCTGTAGTTTCATAACGCTCCGTTGATTCTGGGAAACCCCACAGAATTTTTTTTCCACAGGACAAATTTATGATGTTGTATTCTGTTCTATTTCTGGGCCGCTTCTCTTACTGGCTTCCATGTTTGCAGGCAAATCTAATCTATGCTTTTATATTTAGACGAATTGATTAGTGCAACAGTGTTTTCACAGGTCTGCCTAAAAAGTGGATCAGACAGCTGCAGCTGATCCAGAACGCTGCTGCCCGCGTCCTCACTAAGACTAAGAAAGTAGAGCACATCACCCCAGTTCTAAAGTCCTTACACTGGCTCCCTGTATCCCAGAGAATAGACTTTAAAATCCTCTTGTTAGTCTATAAATCCCTGAATGGCTTAGCTCCTAAATACATCACAGAGTTGTTATCAGGGCACCAACCCTCCAGACCACTCAGGTCTTCTGGCTCCAGCCTGCTCTGCAGAACCAGAACCAGAACCAAACATGGAGAAGCAGCATTTAGTTCCTATGCTCCGCTTATCTGGAACAAGCTTCCAGAAAACTGTAAAAGTGCTGAAAGCCTGAGTTCCTTTAAATCAAGATAAAAAAAACACATCTGTTTAGGATTGCATTCAACTGTTCTAGTTAAACTAATTTACTGAAACATCATTAGTTAAACTTTGTAGTCCAGCAGTTTTTAAAATTATTCATATTTGGTTTCTGTTTCCATTTCCTATTTTTTATTTTGCTTATTTTTTCTAAATTTTTTCCAACTTGCTTTTATTCTGTTTTTATTGTCCTATATTTTAATCATGTCAAGCCCTTTGCATTATCTTTGTACTGAAATTTGCTACAAATAAAATTGCCTAGTGACCAGTTGGCAAGGCATTCTTATTTGAAGCACATTTAAGTAACAAGACAATTCAAAGTGCCGTAAAAGAACGGAACAAAGAAAAGCATACCCCCCCCCCCCCCCCCCCCCCAACCCAGAAATAAAAAAACTATTAAAATGAACCCTAACTCAAAAAACATTTTAGTCAGCTGATGGACGCTGAGTGCTGCATGGTCACCTTTTCTGTGCTCTGGGGTTGGGGAGCTGCCTTTCAGCACCTGGAGGCGGGTGTAGCCTCTTCTCCCTGCAGGTTATGGCAGAATGTAAAGCTCGGGTGTGTTTGACCGTTTACAGCAAATAATTGCTGCACACCTTTTCACAATAATCTGGTAATCTATGGAACCCGTCACCCTGTTAATAATTGGGGAAAGTGATGGTAGAAAACCCTGATAAAATTTTCTGCGGACTTTTAAGATTTAAGTTGGCTTATGGGTATTTTTATTTGATTTATTTAAAGATCCTTTTTGTGGTTTTGAAGGCTTATGATGAAGTTGATCTACGATTAAAGTCTGATATGGAGTGAAACTGAACGTCTGAGAGGAATCATGACGCAGTTTGGCTGCATTTCACCACTTTACCATCTGTGTCACCAATTTCCTACGTCAGCCTGGGTCAGAGCTGCCGTGAGGACCGAACATTTTCCCCTCAAGTTTTTTTTTTTTATAGATCTGAATTTTGCATGGAAAGGGATATTCAAACGTTTCAGGTCCATTTTGTGCGTATGCAAGCTTTATAAAGACGACCTCTGCTCCTTATTCTGCAGGCTGTAAAACCTGATAACCCTCCTTGTTCTTCCTGCTCTCAGACACACCTTGAAGCTGGTGGAGCAACATCTGCTGGAGGTGAAAGCTGATTGGCTGCAGCCTCTCTGCTCTGACACGTGATTCGTAGATCAGAGCTCAGAGCTGTTGCTGTTTTCAGGAAATGAAACTCACACAGTCACTGTGACCGAGAGGAGAAATGGAGCAGAACCAGCTGGACCGAGAAACCTTGTCCTGTTCGATCTGTCTGGATCTACTGAAGGATCCGGTGACTATTCCCTGTGGACACAGCTACTGTATGAAGTGTATTAAAAACTTCTGGGATGAAGAGGATCAGAAAGGAATCCACAGCTGCCCTCAGTGCAGGAAGACCTTCATACCGAGGCCTGAGCTGGGTAAAAACACCATGTTAGCAGCTTTAGTGGAGCAGCTGAAGAAGACTGGACTCCAAGCTGCTCCTGCTGATCTCTGCTATGCTGGACCTGAAGATGTGGCCTGTGATTTCTGCTCTGGAAGAAAACTGAAAGCCATCAAATCCTGTTTATTCTGTCTGGCCTCTTTCTGTGAGAAACACCTTCAGCCTCATTATGATTCAGCTGCATTTAAGAAGCACAAGCTGGTGGAGCCCTCCAAGAACCTCCAGGAGAACATCTGCTCTCATCATGATGAGGTGATGAAGATGTTCTGTCGTACTGATCAGAAGTGTATCTGTCTTATCTGTTTAATGGATGAACATAAAGGCCACGACACAGTGTCAGCTGCAGCAGAAAGGACTGAGAGGCAGAGAGAGCTGGAGGTGAGACGAGAAAACATCCAGCAGAGAATCCAGGACAGAGAGAAAGATGTGAAGCTGCTTCAACAGGAGCTGGAGGCCATCAAGCACTCTGCTGATAAAACAGTGGAGGACAGTGAGAAGATCTTCACTCAGCTGATCCGTCTCATCCAGAAAAGAAGCTCTGATGTGAAGCAGCAGATCAGATCCCAGCAGGAAACTGAAGGGAGTCGAGTCAAAGAGCTTCAGGAGAAGCTGGAGCAGGAGATCACTGAGCTGAAGAGGAAAGACGCTGAGCTGAAGCAGCTCTCAGACACAGAGGATCACAACCAGTTTCTCCACAACTACCCCTCACTGTCAGCACTCAGTGAGTCTACACACTCATCCAGCATCAAGATCCGTCCTCTGAGCTACTTTGAGGATGTGACAGCAGCTGTGTCAGAGCTCAGAGATCAACTACAGGACATCCTGAGAGACGCATGGACAAACATCTCACTGAGACTCACTGAGGTGGATGTTTCACTGTCAGAACCAGAACCAGAGAGCAGAGCTGGATTCTTGAGATATTCATGTGAAATCACACTGGATCCAAACACAGCAAACAGTTATCTGTTACTATCAGAGGGGAACAGGAAGGTGACATTTATGAATAAACCTCAGTCTTATTCTAGTCATCCAGACAGATTCACTGGTTGTTCTCAGGTTCTGAGTAGAGAGAGTCTGACTGGACGTTGTTACTGGGAGGTGGAGTGGAGAGAGGGAGTTTATGTAGCAGTCGCATACAAGAATATCAGCAGAGCAGGAAGTGGGAATGAATGTTTATTTGGAGCTAATGACAAATCTTGGACATTAGATTGTTACCAAGGAGGTTATGGATTTGGTCACAACAACATCTGGACCTCCATCTCAGGTCCTGGTTCCTCCAGAGTAGGAGTGTACCTGGATCACAGAGCAGGTATTCTGTCCTTCTACAGCGTCTCTGAAACCATGACTCTCCTCCACAGAGTCCAGACCACCTTCACTCAGCCGCTACATGCTGGAGTTTGTGTTGAAGGTTCTGCTGAGTTCTGTAAACCCAAATAGACAGAATCCACTGAAGGTTCAGTGAGTTTGATTCTGGTTTTTAAATCTCCAGCAGATTATTTTCTTGATGGTTGTTGTTTTATGTCTAAACTGCACAGAAATCAATAGTCAGAGATTGTCAGCACTTGTTTTCCTTCAGAATTGATGTTCTGGTTCTGTTGGGTTTGTTCATTTCTCAACATTGTTTTCTAAACCAGCTGATCAGCACCAGAATATTTGCTGTTTTTCCTCCTTGTTGCTTTTAGCAGCAAAAACTGTGAACTCAGCAATAAAATGTCAAATGATCCCCAGGTTTAAAAAGTGGAACCAGTTCTTTGATCCGGTTCTGGTTTGGATCCGTTTTGTTCAGTTTAGACACACATGAGACAACAGATATCATCTAATATTGTAAATTTCTCATCTGAGAATTATCATATTTTGAATGTTTTATTATGTTTGATCATTAATTTAAAACATCTTTTAGGTGAATAACATCAAAACTACAAAATCACCACAATTCTAATTAGTATTTCAGTAAAACTGACAATGCAGCTGTACAATATAGTTTTATTTGAAACTTAAAATTTACAGGATGTGTTTAGCAGCAAAATCTGTAATGAAGAGATATAATGTGAATTTATGGTGTTTTATTGAATGAAGTGTTACAGATTTATACCACAATTATGACCTAAATCTAATATTTGTGATGATCATTAATGTGATTTCAATAAATAAAGACTTTAAGTATTAAAGTGAGACAATGTTTCTGTCCACTGAGTCACTTTACTTTATTTTTGTTGGCATTAAACTGTTTTTTTAACATAATCTTTTTTAACCACTCTGAGCAGCTCAACACTTTCCATTTGTTTTTGGACCAGAACTGCAGGGATTTAAAGCTGATTTTTGCTGCTTTTCATTCTAATTCAGTTGATCTTGAACTCTTTTTGCTGTTGGAAACATTTCTTTGCTTCAGTTTGCAGACAGCAGCAGTAAAGTGTGACTGAATATCCAAACCCAGAAGCTGTGGCTCTCCACAGAACCTGGCTTTGTTCTGCTGAAGAGAGGAAACCTTCATGTCAGCGTCCTGCTGTGAATAAACATGCTCTACAGATCTGAGGTCAGATTCACCAGCAGCTTGAAATGAACTGATTGTTGCTCGTCTTGCTGCTGTGACTCATGCAGCCTGTGGAAAACACAGCAGAACTGCTCCTTATTCCAACACCAAACACATTTAATCCCACTTTGGATCGTCTCACCAGAACAGACACACAGACTTTGTTCTGATGAAGCGTTTGAAACACCCACAAACAGCAGAATGTCCCATTTCCCTTGAACGCAGCTTCTGCTGAGTGTTTTCCAGGCAGAAAGCTGAGCAGGTGATGGAGAAGGTGTTGCATCGCTCCTCAGAGATTGGACTTGTTCTGAAGACCCAGAACCAGCGAGACGCTGCCAGGATCCTCCCAACAGTCCAACACTAATGAGCAAAAGGTGCTGCCATAAAAACTGAAGTTGTTTTTACCATCATCAAGTAGAAACAACATCAGGACCAGACATCTGAGAAAGAGCTTCCACGTCAGAGGAGGATCTCTGAAACTTATGACTTCCTGTTCAGGGTAGAAGTAGACCAGCTATGTCACTAGAAATACACGATATATCTGCCGTAAAATCAGAAGCTAGCTGAATATTTCAATATCTGTTGTATATTTATCGGTTCCTCGTTTTGAAAAATCTCGTCATGATGACATTACACTGAGCTTAATTGGATGCTTTTTCAACAGATTGTGTTTCATTAAACACTCTATGACCCCAAAGCAGTATGAAAACAGGGAACAATGTTACAACAAATGATCAAACAGTCTATTCATTTAAAAACCATATTTGCTAGTTTAGAACACTGTAACCCTTCACAAATGATCCATTAGTAATTTTTACTAAGTTCTCCTTTATAATGCTTTTCCATTTTATTCCTTTCTTGATACATGACTTAGATTAGATTTCCTTCAGTCAGCATGTTTGCCTCAAAAAACTCTGTAGATGTAAATAAGTTTGTTGAAATTATTTAATTTGACCTTCACTTTATAAAGTCACTTTCCAAGTGTTCTGAAAACAGAATTATAGTCCAAAAACTACCGTATAGAAAAATGCTTTAAAAAGGATGTACATGAAATTATTTTGTTTTTATCTTGAATCACTTTGATTTTAATGTCTGTGAAAGGTGCTATACAAATACATTTTTCACACTTTTGTAACTTACAACCTTAATATGGGAAATAAATTCAACTTTATTATATAGACTGTCTGGATTTTCAAAGCCTCCAGAGTAATAAATAAGACTGGCAGATCATCTTGTGTCAAAATTGTTGAAATGTTTATTTAAATGAAAGTCATGACATAAACATAATTTTAAAACTTAAAAAAAAACTGACATACATTTTGCTGAACAGAAAAAGAGGAATAGTGAAGAAAGTGCTTTATTTGTTTAAAAAAATGGATCCCTATGGGTTGAATGTGGAGCATTAGTTGCGCTTTGATGAGTTAAAGGGTCTCTGATAAAACACTTTTATTTCTATCAATGACATCACTGTTTGAGCCCTGAACCGTGTGTTTGTGTAAAAATACGAAGGGCTCCTCTCTGTGACATTTCCAGCTGGAGTGGCGTCTCCAGATGAAGTCGGCGAGGCGGGAGTGCAGAAACGAGGCCGGCGCTGCTGCTGCTCTGTCTGAAGGGACCAGTTTTATCCCAGTGAACACAGGTAAAATAAATGTAATTCCTATTATAGTTTAAAGTTTTGAAAACATGCCTATTTCCTGGTAAAAGGGAAATAAACAGCATCCTTTCCAATTAGCATCAGCCCTGGTAGAGACGTGTTTTAGCCTGAAAATAAATCCATATTCTACTGCTGTAGCAAAATCCAAAAAACTAAGACTCTGAACAGTTAATTACCTCATAAAATCATCATTTATACTTTGTTGATTATTTAGGTGAGTCAGGTGTGCCGATCATTAGTCAGCAAATGGTGACAGCAGAACAGCTGTTAAATTTGCCCACATTTAAGGTCAGAGCAGAAAAAAAAGACTATTTCTGTCCTACCATCACAAATGTAAACGTGATGGCGGGTCTTTACCTGAAACCATTTGCCTTGGTGAACTGGTGTGAAACAAAGGATGACTCTTTCTCACTGTTAACTACAGACAAGAGCCTGTGATGCTGTGGGCCCGTTTTTCACCAAAGACCCTTTGGAGCTGAACTCTTTGAAGTACCAGGACATTAGCAATGAATCTGGTGTTTCCTCTGCAACAAAACTAAGATCTGGTTTGGCCAAAATAACAGAAATAATTCCCCAGACCCAAAATCAACGTTCTTCCAAGGCCGTCTCTGTCCCCAGACCTAAACACTGTAGAGAGCTGAAGAGACCATCATAGAGGATTATAAATAATAATAATAATAATATGAATCCATATTATTGGTTTCTACATTTTTCAAAGTGACATTATTCTTCTGCAAAAAAATAATTTATTAATTTATTGTAAGGCTTTTTACACATCTTTATCAGAGCTGGCAATAATTGTAGAGGGTGATGTGTTTTAAAAAAGGTCTTGTTCAAAAGGACTGCGTGTGCTACTCCTGGTGACCACTAGAGGGAAGCAGAGCTACAGATCTCAGAGCTCTGTTTATAGTGAGAGAAAACTTTCACCTTAAAACTATTTATTTTACCCAAGTTTCATCTTGTTCTATCATATTAGGCTCAGAAAATATAGTTCCTTTTGATTTCTAAAAACTTTACCTTGAACTGGCAATTAATCGCAAATTGATGATGGAATCTGTCCGTTTAACATTTAGAGAATTTAACAAGCACGTATGATCAATGCCACTTGGATAGTTATGTTTATTTCCCTTGCTAAAGAAAACCCCCAAGGAAACTTCATGCATAAACTTCTTAGAAACTGGATCTGGATGTTTCTTTTGTGAGCTGGAATAAAACTTAAAGTATTTATTTTTTAAACTGGACATGTTTCAGACCAAAATGCAGACAAACCGCATCGTAAACCAACCTGCTTTTTGCTGAAATATTACCCTTCATCTTCAATATAATCTTTCATCATATATTTGCATTTTATATAAGATGCTTAAAGTGAGTCTGTTTCACTCAAGATAATACAATTTATTTTTATATTAGCAAATATTCAAGAGCAAAAGAACCTTCTTGAATCATAAACCTTTAAAAGAGAAAATAAATTAAATCGGTTTCTTTTTTGTAAATACTTACATGATACGAGTTGTTTACGGAAAAATAAACGGAGATAAAGGCTGCGCCTGTGTGATCGTGAGCACAGACATGTATACGTAGACGCCCCGTCGTCGGGTGAGAGGCGTGCCGACAGAGCGGCCATCTTAGGTCAGACCAAGCTGCGCTCAGAGAGAATACACGTGAAAGTGGTACTTTCCACAGGAAAGTGGTACTTTATGTTTTCAGACACTCTGAATCCGGTGAATTCTCACCCGATTTCCAGATAAATCAACTGACTGAAAACGTCAACCTTTAGGGGCTACATGGGACCAATTGATTGAATTAATTTTTGTCTTACCTAATAAATAATTTCGATTTTCTATTGAAAGTAAGCAAACTTTCAGAGCTACATCCCAGGAAGCCCGACTTTTACTCCGCTTATGGGTGCGCAAATAAAAGGACACTAGGAACCAGATCCTGGGGAATTACCTTCCATAAGTAAGATGGTCTGATAGATAATCCTCATCCTTTACAGTTACAATTTTTCCCGCATAAACACAATATGTGCTAATGGGTAGCAGGGATAGAAGCAGAGAAAAGTACATTAAACACCCTGATTTCTAAAAGATCTGACTGAGTACATATATATATATATATATATATATATATATATATATATATATATATATATATATATATATATATATATGTTTAAAAACCAACAAACAAACAAGATGGTGCTAAATTACTGGACGGACATGATTTATGGGTAAAAATAATAATATACAGTATAATATACAGATTTTGAATGATAAATGAGCTGCAGTCTGCGTCTTCCCACGCCACAACCTCAGCCCTGCGTCAGCCTCTCAATTATGAAACCTAACTAGTGTACTATTCCCACCTAAATAGGCTATTTTATTTATTTATTTGGTATATTTATTTTGGTCATTTTACTGGTCACTTTAGTTTATTCATTGTCAGTATGTAATAACATAACTCAGATCTCTTAAGTTATTTTTCTTTTCTAAAAAAAAATCTGTTTTGGTTAAAAAAGTTGGTTAAATAAAGATTTAATTGTAATTCTGTTTGTGTTCTTTATTAAAATTAAATAATTTAGCAATATCATAAAATTTTCAGGCAGAGCTGCACATAAAATATGGTTTTAAATATTTTCAATAATTATTGATATCGATCAATATGCATTTTTTTATCGATAACCTTTTTTTCTATATCGTCCAGCCCCAGTGTCACGTAGTTAAACTGACTAGCTGTTGTGGAAACCTTGAGGCATCCATCTGGATTCTCAAAGCGGTTTCCTGCCTCTCAATGCTGCGACATCAAATGCCGACGTCTTGAATGTGATGTTTAAACAACTGTCAGTTGAACTAAAATTTGCTAACCGCTCACTTTAATCCATTTTTGACTTTTATTTCCACATATATTGTGCATGTTTTAGTTAAGAAGCGAGTAGTGTTCCAAGGTTGTTGAATCAGAGAATTACTGTTAACAGGGAATTGCCTTTGGTTTAATAAAACAACAACTGTGGAATAGTAATTGTTTGTGTTCATTCCAATTCACAGTTGCATAGTTGTTCAGAATTCAGAGCTACTTCTTTTCGGAATTCCGTCCGTCGTCTTCCGCTTATCCGGGGTCGGGTCGTGGGGGCAGCAGCTTCAGTAGGGAGGCCCAGACGTCCCTCTCCCCAGCCACTTGGGCCAGCTCCTCAGGAGGAATCCCAAGGCGTTCCCAGGCCAGCCGGGAGACATAGTCCCTCCAGCGTGTCCTGGGTCTTCCCCTGGGCCTCCTCCCGGTGGGACGTGCCCGGAACACCTCACCAGGGAGGCGTCCAGGAGGCATCCTGACCAGATGCCCGAGCCACCTCAACTGGCTCCTCTCGACGTGGAGGAGCAGCGGCTCTACTCTGAGTCCTCCCCGGATTTATTCCTTTTCGGAATTAACATCCGATATTAACACAGAGACATTTTATTTGGATTGGTGATAAAAAGGGTAACGGTTTAAACTCTAATTGCAGCTATAAGTTGAGTTATCACCGTTGCTGGATAAATCTTAACCGTCAGAGTCCGATCAGATCATTTGTTCCAGCACAACTGAGTTCATAACAGCTAATTAATAAATGCATTAGTAGTATACATCATTACAAGCTTCTAGCTCTGGTATCACCAAAATTTGTTATAGCTAATTGGTATATATAAATGGTATAGCTGGGTTAGAAGCCAGAGGACCTGAGGAACCTCAAATTTTACATGAAAGGTTGAGAGCGAGATCACGCAATACACACAGAGTGACTCTGTGAAGCTCTGATTACAGACGTAATAAAGTTCTGATATAGCAGAACTAAGAACAGAGTAAAAAGGTAAGTTGTGCAGATAACATAACACAACAAGAAAAAAAGTCCTGTGAGTTCAAGAATTTTTTTATATAACAAACCGTGACCTGACGTAGAAACAGGGAGAAAGGTATATACGAGCCGTGAAGCTGGACACACAACCGGGGAATCGGACGAGGGATAAAGATAAAAAAGAGCTGTTAGCTGAACACACAATCAGCTATAAGACTAATTTAGCAAAAAACAGTTTGAATGTTGAGGGCGACTGGGGGAAAACGCCAAAGCGTGAGCGATTCCCATGGCTGCGGGGTTTTCAGGAGACATAACATTGATCAGCGGGACCCTAATAAAATTAAACATTTAGCTACATGGGTAAAATAATATAATGCAGGTTTAAGGGGTGATTTAACAAACAAAAAACAGCTAAAATTCCAGGAAGATATTGTTAATAAATCAGGAGATTTAAAGGGGAATCCCAGAGCAACAATTTGGGAGTTTTTTGGAGACTCTTTACGCGCAAGCTGTCTGTCTGATATTGTGTCCTTGTCATATCTTATCCAACATATTGTGTCGGTTAAAATGGGATCATTGTGTTTGAATGAGTAAAGGAGAGACTGAATCAGCGGCTCTGAACAGAGTGTGTGTGTGTGTGTGTGTGTGTGTGTGTGTGTGTGTGTGTGTGTGTGTGTGTGTGTGTGTGTGTGGCTCAGAAGAGATTTACGGTGAAAAGTCACTGTGCGGAGTTGAGTTTACTCTCGAGAAACAAGTAAAAATTGTTCATCCACTGGCGCCTCCAGAAATTTTTCATAGGGGTGGCCAGATGGGGCCACTTAAATTCTTGGGGTGGCACACTGAAACTAAAAGCCATATTTTCAGGATTTTATTCTACGGTTGTAGTAAAGCTGCCTGTAGAAAACTACCAGAAAGACTTAAATAAACACCTATTGATATATTTTTTGTTATTGTGTGACTTTTAATGTTACTAATGATCTAATGTGCATAGATATAGACAAATAACAGTACAGTTAACATTTTGAGTTGAACAATAATTGCTTTGTATTATGGAATCATATTAGGAATAAGGTGTAATTTTATTTATTTATTGAAAACTAAATGATACTGGGGAAAAGCAGATACTGGCAGATAAAAATTAAATCAACAACAGAAATGATATCTTTATTTATGTGACAGGAATTTCCCAACAGGGAACAACAGTCATATAATGATTACAAGGATACAACAAAAGATTACAAGAAACCCTTATTTGTCAAAATTAATAATTACTTTTACAAAAAGAACTTCCCAGCAACAGTCTCCAACTCTGGTTACCAGGCTTCCGAACACCTTTATTCGCCTGTTGCTATGCTTTTTGGCAAACACATCCACAAAGTCCTCACAGTTAATGGCCCTAGCCCTTTTTGATTCTACACTCAGCACACCCAAACTGCTTAAATGCTCATCAGTCATGGTGCTTCTCAAGGCAGTTTTGATTAACTTTAGCACTGAAAAGCTACATACGCTGACGGGCTGCAGTGCTCACAGGTAACGCAAGTGCAATTTTGCACAGTTTAAACATTTGGTGGAAGACCTCCCTATATGGCTCCAGAAAGACAGTGAGCTCTGTTAATGTCTTTGGTGTTTCCTGACCACTACTTTGCTTCCTTTCAAGAATCAGCTTAAGCTCGGGGATCTCAAATTGCAGATCCTCAGTACTGCAGTTGTATTGTGAGGCAAATGAAAACGCCACATCCTTCTCACAAAATGTGGCAATGCACGGGTTCAAGGCCTGTATCCCTTTCATTATGACACAATTTTCTTTACAAAATCTTCTCTTCACCTCAGAGAGCAGCACATCAATAACTGGAATGAATACACCTATGTGAAAGGACTCTTTCTCTGTACTGACTTGTCTTTGAACTATTGGAGTGAACAAGTAATGGCCTTCAAGCAAAGAGCTTGGTCTAACCTGACAGCCTGGAGGTGTTGCACTGATGTTGCATTGCTCTGTAAGAGCTAGAGTGTTGTCCCAGATGTCATTAAAGAGAAAGCCCTCTCTGTAACTCTCCAATGTGTCAACAAGAGAGTCAACAAGTGTGACAGCTGTACCCAAATCAAGTTGAGGGGACTGTAAAATATCTGACAGATATTTGATCTCACTAAGCAGTCTGGTAAATGTTACAAGCAAGCTAGCAAACATGAGATCTATTTGGGCTAATAAACCTCTTGCCTCTATAGCTCTGTCACCATTTTGCTCTTCTGATATTTCTTTTAGTAGCCGTATGATGGCTGGCATTCTGTCCCTTACTGTCTTGCAGGCATTAAACCTACATGCCCATCGTGTTTCTATCAGTCTTTGTAACTCTCTTGGGGCCCCCGGAAACATCTCTCTCTGTACCTCAAGCCATTTTTGGTGCACATATGACCCTGACACAAAGATATAAAGTTTCTGCAAAATAGAAAATAAACAATTAGCTTCAGAATGCATTTCACACTATCAACTAATACTAAATTCAAACAATGTGCATTGCAATGCACATAAAAGGCTAATGGGGCCTCTAATTTCAGGCGTGCCTGCACTCCTGTGTTTTTTTCCGCTCATGACTGAGGCGCCGTCATATGCTTGCCCTACAAGGTGGTTTTTGTAGTCAAGACCATGCTTCTGCAAAAGGTGAATTATTTTCTGTGAAAGTAATGCAGCATCGAGGTGCTGTGCTGCCTCAAAGGCAAGGAAGCTCTCACATACTGACCCATTGTAATAGTATCTTATTACAAAGGACATATGTTCTTTTTTGCTGAGGTCTTTAGTCTCATCAACCAAGATGCTGAAAGCCTCACTTTGGGCGACTTCACTCGTTATTGAAGAGCAAACCATTTCAGCTAGACAATCAATTATTTCATTTTGCGTGTCATGTCCAAGATATGTTGCATTTCTTTGACTTGTCTTTTTTTTTGACTGTGGGATTATGTTTGGCTATCAGTTCCATATTAGAGAGAAAATGTCCTTTATTCTCACCATCTGATTCTTTATGTGCTCTCTGTGCTATGTTCTGTGTAGCTGTGAGGAGTAAGGTTTCTCCAATAATTGTAATGTACTCTGTATTTTCCTTCACCAATTTATTGTATTCTGAATTTAAGGAAGCGGAGAGAGAGGATGTGCTTGCTGTGGATTTTTCATACTCTGCCCATGCTAACATGACAGCAGTATGGGCTTCAGATTTGGCATGGCCTAAAAGTCCCCCGTCTTTAAAGGTTGCCTTTTTCCAATTTTTAAAGCCCTCTTCAGATGTAAATACAGAATCACCTGAGGAGGGCAGACTGAAGTGCCGACAGGCATAACAGTAGACAGAGACTTTACTCTGAGAATATTCAAGCCATTTATATCTGCTGTACCACTCTTTAGAAAAGCATCTTTTTCTGTCCCCATGACAGGCACCCTCTGCCTCACATAGAGCCTGTCACCGTATCTCTCAGCTGATCAGCTACACCTGTCATGCCTAATCAGATCCGGACTCATTTCACCTGCCAACCCCTCTATAAAAGCTTACCTCAGTCTGCCATTCCCCGCCGGATAGTCTGCAGTTGCCTTCTCAGTGTCCTTACGGCATCCTTACCTGATCCTTGCCTTGCCTTGCCTTGCCTCGTCTCGCCTGCCTGCCTGCTCCCTTCATCTGCCAGCCTCAGCTCTGCCAGCCTCAGCTCTGCCGTCCAGCTCCAGCCATCTCCACAATTCCTCTGCAGCAGCCTGGTACACTCTTCGGTTCTTCATCCACTGTTCAACCTCTTCAATAAAGAATCTTTAAGTGTGGCTGAATTCGGGTTCAACTCCACAAAAACCTGACAAATGCTGTCAATAATTCTATCAGCAGACAAAAAATTAACAATTTTACAACTGATGATCCTGATCATATTGCTAAATACTGTTGTTCATTTTGTGAGAATCTGTATCGTTCTAACCTCTGTCAAGCCTCAATTGATTCCTTATTAAATAATTTAATAGTGAAACCGATTTCTAACATTGACCAGAAACGCTGTGAGGAATCAATCACCACTCATGAAATTCTTGATGCTATTGAACATCTCAAAACCAACAAAACCCCTGGGACCGATGGTCTAAGTGCCGAATTCTATTAAAAAAAAAAATTCTAACGCCCTCGCCCCTTTTTTAATAGAGGTATTTAATGAATGCATAAAAAATGTCTCTCTGCCTACAACTCTTACTCAGGGCTTATCCAGCCTTATACCAAAACCCAACAAGGATCCTTCTTGATAATTGCCAACCTATTGGCCTTCTTAATACCCACTATAAAATATTAGCCTTGGTGATCACTAAAAGATTAAAATCAGTTCTTCATTCAATCAGGATTTATGAAAAATCGGCATATTACACATAACATAAGACTTGTTCTTGATATCTTAGATTATCCTATTTTGTTTCTGATAATGGATTTATTTTAGACTTTTATAAGGCTTTTGACACTGTAGAATATGGTTTTAGATTTGAAAGTCTAGAAAAGTTTGGATTTGGAAAGCTTTTTATATCGACTATCAAAACTCGGTATAAAAACAACAACAGCTCTATCAAATGAAGGAACGGCTCCTCTCATAGATCTAACATCAGCAGAGGAATCAGACAGGGGTGTCCTGTCTCCCCCTACCTGTTTCTTTTGTTGGCTCAGCTTCTGACAGATCATATTAAAACCAGTCCTCTGAAAGGGTTAATTGTTGCTGAAAAAGAACTTACCCTAACACAACTGGCTGATGACACTACCCTGCTCTTAAAGGACAATAATCGAATTTCATTAGCGATCCAAGTATTAAAAAATTTCTCAAAAGCTTCTGGTCTGTATTTGAATAGCAAAAGATGTGAGATTATAGCAGTTAAAGATTGCACTGAGACATCAATTGAAGGCAATAAAATTAGAAACGAGCAGTGACGGCTGGCCCATAGGGGGCGCTTGGGCGCTGCCCTCCCGAGATGTGGAGGGGAAAAGTCAAAATATATTTAGATTTCAAAAGTATTATCAATGTCAGTTTTTAATTAATAGTATGTGGCTACATGTAATATGAATTATTAAAACACTTCTACTAATTGACTCTCATTTAACAGTGCATTTCTACCGACAGAATGTAGCATTTCTCACGTAGGACTGTCACTCAAGGAGCCCCGCAAGTGTAGCGAAATAACCAATCGTAAAATTGTTGCTAGGGAAAATGTATAAATATTTGTCAGCTGATATTTCTTTTATATTTTGAAATTATGTTCTGTTTCTGTTGTGTTGTGAAACCCATTGTGTCTTTGTGAAACTGTTTGGCTGAAGATAATGACAGTACAGTATGGTGTATGCCTACTTTGGTGACAAATAGTGAATTTTAGTGTTGTATTTAATACTGTTCCTTTCCAAAATAAGACCTAATATAGCTGTAAATGGTTGAATGTATCTGTAAGCTGCTGATTCTGAGAAGGGAATTAAATGCTTATTGTGGAATCGTAGTAATTTTCCGACTTTTAATTTGATGGCATGTACTGGGTTAGGCAGGGAAATCTATTGGCCAGCCGCACCAAGATTTTTTTTCCTCAGCCGCCACTGGAAACGAGGTTGTTTATTTAGGCATAACCACCAAAAAAGGACAAAAGAAATTGTAGCTCCTTAAATTTTGATCCTTTAATTCTAAAAGCTACAAAGAAACTTAATCAGTGGTCTGCGATTACAGACTCCACCCAACAGATCACCTCCACCTCCTCCTCAGTGACAACTCTTTCCATACACGAGAGAGATGTTAACAAACTCTTCAGAAGACAGAACCCCAGGAAAGACGCTGGACCAGACTCTGTCTCTCCATCCACCTTGAAGCACTGTGCTGATCAGCTGTCTCCAGTGTTCACAGACATTTTTAACACCTCACTAACGACATGCCACGTGCCAGCCTGCTTTAAAGCCTCCACCATTATCCCTGTTCCAAAGAAGCCAAGGACCACAGGACTTAATGACTTTAGACCTCTGTGGTTATGAAGTCCTTTGACCGCCTCGTGCTTCACACCTGAAAGAAATCACCGATCCCCTCCTGGACCCCCTACAGTTTGCCTACAGAGCCAACAGGTCTGCAGACGACGCTGTCAACCTGGCCCTTCACCACACCCACCAGCACCTGGACTCTGCAGGAACCTACGCCAGGATCCTGTTTGTGGATTTCAGCTCTGCCTTCAACACAATCATCGCAGCTCTGCTTCAGGAGAAGCTCTCCCAGCTGAATGTGCCCGACTCCACCTGCAGGTGGATCACAGACTTCCTGTCTGACAGGAAGCAGCACGTGAAGCTGGGAAAACATGACTCTGACTCACAGCTCATCAGCACTGGTTCCCCCCAAGGCTGTGCTCATTCTCCTCTGCTCTTCTCCCTGTACACCAACAGCTGCACCTCCAGTCATCAGTCTGTCAAGCTCCTGAAGTTTGCGGACGACACCACTCTCATTGGACTTATCTCTGATGGTGACGAGTCCGCCTACAGGTGGGAGGCTGACCATCTGGTGACCTGGTGCAGGGAGAACAACCTGGAGCTCAACGCTGCAAAAATAGTGAAGATGGTTGTGGACTTCAGGAAGAACTCAGCCCCAGCTACGCCCATCACCCTCTGTGACTCCACCATTGACACTGTGGAGTCTTTCCGCTTCCTGGGAACTATCATCTCCCAGGACCTAAAGTGGGAGCTGAACATCAACTCCCTCACCAAGAAAGCCCAGCAGAGGATGTACTTCCTGCTGAAGGCAGCTGAAGAAATTCAACCTGCCAAGGACAATGATGGTGCATCTCTACTCCTCCATCATTGAGTCCATCCTCACCTCCTCCATCACCATCTGGTACGCTGGTGCCACCGCTAAGGACAAGGGCAGACTGCAGCGTGTCATCAGGTCTGCAGAGAAGGTGATTGGCTGCAATCTTCCATCTCTCCAGGACCTGTATGCCTCCAGGACTCTGAGGAGTGCAGGGAAGATTGTGGCTGATCCCTTCACCCCAGTCATAGACTATTTCAGTCACTTCCCTCTGGCAGGAGGCTGCGGTCCATCAGGACCAGAACCTCACGCCACAAGAACATCCGCTAGCAGTTTACTAAAAAGGCCAAGAGCCGTCCATGACACTTGACACTGCCTCTCTCCCTCCTCCGTTCAGGAGACTGTGCGTTACATTAACGCACAGTCTACGTGTATATAGCTCTAGATTCTGTATATATATATATATATATATATATATATATATATATATATATATATATGTGTGTGTGTTTGTGTGTATATATATATGTGTATATATATATATATGTGTGTGTGTGTATATATGTGTATATATATATATATATGTGTGTGTGTATATATATGTGTATATATATGTGTGTGTGTGTATATATATGTGTATATATATATTCTTGTCTGCACCATCAACACCAAGTTAAATTCCTTGTAAGTGCAAACCTCCTTGGCAATAAACATAATTCTGATTCTGAAAAACCAACAGAAGTGGTTTATCAGATTAAAAATACAACAAGCATCTTAGAAGGACCAGGACTGTCTAAACCAACAGTGATTACATATAATGACACACACTGACAGATGGATCAGCACGCAGCAGGACTGCAGGGCTTTGCTGCTTTCTGCACTCTTCTGCAGATAAAAATCAACAGGCTCTGCACCTTCAGTCTGCTAGAGTTTGAATAACATTTTACTGTTCTTCTTTGTAACTTCAGCAGATCTCTCTGACCTGCTGGATGTCACCTTCTGGACCAAATCCTGACTAACAGGGATTGATTATTCACATTTCGTTAGGTTCTGTTTCTCCGCCTTCTTTTAGGGAACAGACCTCACGTTCTCAGTAAAGGTACCAGATTTGAGGCGTTTTCTGACCACAAGGTCACAATTTTGATGATCTGATTGTTTTAGTTACTTTGGGGCTCCATCATTTTGCGAAAACAAATCATTGTCAAAGAAACGGCAAACAAGCTCATTCCCCTGGATGAAAAGGAATCCCATAGGTGGAACTGGGTCAAGATGCTTCATTGCTGGCACCTCAAATTGTCAGTGCGGACAGAGGAGGACCCAATAGCACAGTTTAGTCCAAAAGTTTAATAAGTATCTGGAGGTAGAAAGCAGGAATCTCGGTTCTGGATCACTGGTGGGAGTCAGAGTAACAAACAGGCAGACAGGTTACATATGCAAGGTAGCAGACGATCTGACAACTGTGGAGTGAAAAAACTGGGTCTTATATACAAGAGGTGGTAATCAGAAAATGCAGAGCAGCTGGCAGGTTGACGGGAGCAGAGCAGAGACAGGTGCATGTCATCAGCCCAAGCAGAGAGCTCATGACAGAACCCCCCCCCCTAAGGGACGGCCCAGAAGTCCCCAAAACGACATCACATAGGGTGGGCGGGGAGGGAGGCAGTGGAAGTTCAATACTCCTCTGAATGATCCGACTCTGTGGCCCCATCCTCCAAAAGGACCTGTGAGACGCCATCAGGGGCAAGGTCCCGATCAGAATCTGAGTCAGACACAGGGGCTGAGTTTGAGACGTGACGGGACCCCTTTGGACGACCTCTTTTGGCGGCATTTTGGTCCGGGTGCCGGCGGTGGAATTCAGTGATGAGAGTCCGGTCAATAATTCGACTGGCCGGAACCCAAGTTCTCTCCTGGGGTCCATAGCCCTCCCAGTCAACAAGATATTGAAGTCCTCTACCTCTCCGTCTGGACCGAAGCAGGCGTCGGACGGTGTACACCAACCCACCGTCAATGAGACGAGGAGGAGGAGGAGGAGTTGTAGCTGGAACTAGCGGGGTTACATGCACTGGTTTAACTCTCGAAACGTGGAAAGTCGGGTGTACCTTCATGGTAGCTGGTAACTGGAGCCGGACCACTGTTGGACTGATGACCCTCTGGATAAGGAATGGGCCGAGGAACCGAGGGGCCAGTTTGCGTGACTCTACCCGCAGCGGGAGGTCCTTAGCTGACAACCACACCTTCTGGCCAACGCGGTAAGTGGGTGCCGGCGTCCTCCGACGATTAGCCCCAGTGGCATAGCTGGTGGCTGATTTTAATAGTGTAGCGCGGGCTTGAGACCAGATGCGGCGGCACCGGCGAACACAGGCGAGGGCAGACGGGCAAGACACTTCTCCTTCCTGGCTGGAAAACAGAGGGGGCTGGTATCCATATACACATTGGAAAGGAGACATACCTGTGGCAGAGCAGGTGAGAGCGTTATGGGCGTACTCTATCCATGTCAGTTGTCGTGCCCAAGCCTGGGGTTTACGGGATACCATGCATCGGAGCGCCTTCTCCAGCTCTTGGTTTGCCCGCTCTGACTGGCCGTTGGACTGGGGGTGGAAACCAGAGGTGAGGCTGGCCGTGGCCCCTAGAAGATGGCAGAATTCTTTCCAGAATGTGGAAGTGAATTGGGGCCCTCTGTCTGAGACGACATCCCTGGGTAACCCGTGTAGGCGGAACACATGATCCATAACAACCCGGGCCGTCTCTCTGGCCGATGGCAGCTTTGGAAGAGGAATAAAATGTGCCATCTTACTGAACCGGTCAACCACAGTGAGAATGACAGTCATTCCATCCGATGGGGGCAGGCCTGTTACAAAGTCCAGTGAAATGTGGGACCAAGGTCGTGTGGGCACAGGCAGAGGCTGGAGTAGTCCAGCAGGTGGTTGGTTGGGGGACTTGTTCTGGTTGCAGGTGGGGCAAGCACGAACAAATTCCCTGACATCCCCTCTCAAGGAAGGCCACCAGAACCTCTGAGCAAGGAGATGGCAGGTGCGGGTTGAACCCGGGTGGCAAGCAAGGCGGGAGTTGTGTCCCCACTGTATGACCCGGGATCTTAAATTCTCTGGAACGAAGAGACGGCCATCAGGGCATGCGCTGGGGCCTGGTTCATCACGGAGGGCCTCTTGGACCTCTTTCTCCACATCCCAGGTCAGGGCTGCTACGATGCAGGAACCGGGCAGAATGGATGCAGGTTCCTGGGATGGGACGTCACCCTTCTGGAACTGACGGGAGAGAGCATCTGGTTTGGTGTTACGAGAACCCGGACGGTATGACAAGGTAAAGTTGAATCTGGTGAAAAACAAGGCCCAGCGGGATTGTCTGGGGTTAAGACGCTTGGCACTGCGGATGTATTCAAGGTTTTTGTGATCCGTCCAAACCAGGAATGGAACTGTGGACCCCTCCAGCCAGTGACGCCACTCCTCCAGGGCAAGCTTGACAGCCAGCAGCTCTCGATCCCCGACATCATAATTGCGCTCCGCGGGTGAAAGCCGGCGTGAAAAAAAATGCGCAAGGGCGCAGCTTGTTGTCCTCCACTGCCCGTTGGGAGAGTATAGCCCCAATCCCCACATCCGAGGCATCCACCTCTATGACAAACTGCCGGTCTGTATCTGGCATCTGAAGGATGGGAGCAGTGGTGAAACGGGTTTTGAGGATTTGAAAAGCTTTGTTAGCCTCTGGGTTCCAAACAAAAGGGTGTTTGATCCTGGTCAAAGCGGTGAGGGGAGCGGCAACTGTGCTGTAGTTCCTGATGAATCTCCTGTAAAAATTGGCGAAGCCAAGGAACTGCTGCAACTTCTTCCTGTTTTCTGGAACTGGCCGGGAAGTGACCGCGGAAACCTTTGCGGGGTCCATCTGGATGTTTCCTTCTCCCACCACATAACCCAGGAATGACACAGTCCGAGCATGAAATTCGCATTTCTCTGCTTTGACATAGAGCAAGTTCTCCAGCAGGCGGCGGAGGACCAGCTGGACATGACGAATGTGTTCAGCCAGAGTCTTAGAAAAAATCAAGATGTCGTCCAGGTACACAAAAACAAATTTATTCAGCATGTCACGCAGCACATCATTCACTAGAGCCTGGAACACCCCTGGAGCGTTGGTGAGACCAAATGGCATAACCAGGTACTCATAGTGACCCGTATGAGTGTTGAATGCGGTTTTCCACTCGTCACCTTCTCGTATGCGCACTAAGTGGTAAGCATTTCTAAGGTCCAGTTTGGTGAAGATTGTGGATCCCTGGAGCAACTCAAAAGCAGAGGTTAGTAAAGGCAGAGGGTACCTGTTCTTCACCGTGATGTTGTTCAGACCTCGATAATCAATGCAGGGCCGAAGAGAACCATCCTTCTTCCCCACAAAGAAGAACCCGGCACCAGCAGGAGACGAAGACGGGCGGATGATCCCAGCTGTGAGGGAATCCCTGACATACTCCTCCATGGCCTTTCTTTCAGGGGAAGACAACGAATATAGGTGACCCTTGGGAGGAGCCGTACCTGGGAGGAGATCAATCGCACAGTCGTACGGACGATGTGGGGGCAGAGAAGTGGCTCTGGTCTTGTTGAACACTTCCCGGAGGCCATGGTAGCATTCTGGGACATTTGAAATGTCAGGAGTGGCGCTGGGAGGTACTGAGCTGGCAGGCAACGAGGCAGCACGCAGACAGGTCAGGTGGCAGTCATTTCCCCACTCCATGACCGTTCCGGAGACCCAGTCGAGGTGGGGATTGTGGAGACGGAGCCATGGATATCCCAGGATCAGGGGTTGGCTGGGAGACCTGAGCAGATGGAAGCGGATAGTCTCTTGGTGGTTGCCTGACAACAACATCAATATGGGAACAGTGATGTGGGTGACGATTCCGATCATATGACCTTCCAGGGTCCGGACTGGCATGGGGGCGGGCAACTGGTGGCTTTCTACGCCCAGCTGACGAGCTAGTTCAGTATCCATGATGTTTGCTTCGGCGCCAGAGTCCACCAGGGCTGCAAGAGTGCGGACAGTGTTAGACGTGTGAAGACCAACTTGGATCAGAAGTTTACGACTGACGGAGGACTGAAAGTTCATTGAGCTCACCCAGACTCCTCCTACATCTGGTGAGCTTTGGCTTTTACTGGACAGGTGGCGACTCGATGTCCATCTCCGCCACAGTAGAGGCACAGGTTGGACGTGATGCGTCGCTGGCGCTCAGTAAGTGTTAAAGAGGCACGGCCGATCTCCATCGGTTCAGACTGGTCTAGCTGGTTAGATCTTGTGGCAGAGGAAGATGGAAAAGCAGCTGAATCGCTCCATGCACTGGTGGACGGATTGTGGCGACCTCTCTCACGACGGCGGGCCTGGATCCTATGGTCGATGCGGACAGCCAGGGCAATGGCTTCGTCGAGGGTGGAGGGTTGATCGTGGGCAACCAGTTCATCCTTGATGTAGTCTGCCAGACTGTGAAGGAAGGCGTCCACCAATGCATCCCCATTCCAGGAGCTCCGACTCGCCACGGTTCTAAAATCAATTGAATGATCTGCCACTGACCTCCGCCCTTGGCGAATGCACATCAGGGTCCGTGATGCCTCAGTAGTTGTGGACTCCAAGTCGAAGACCTTGAGCATTTCTTCAGAAAACTGATTAAAGGTAGCACACGCAGGCGTCTGGCGCTCAAACTCTGCCGTTCCCCACAGTCGAGCTCGTCCCGTCAGGTGTGTAATCACATAGCCGACTTTAGCCCCTTCAGTGGCAAAGGTTCTGGGTTGCAGGGAAAACTGGACACGACAGCTTGTCAGAAACGCCCGTACCTGAGTTGGATCGCCGTTGAACCGCTCTGGATTGCCAATCTTGGGTTCAGGAGCTTCAGCAGCAGCGGCCATGACCAGAACTGGTGATTCAGGAGCTGGACCAGATGATAAAGCAGCTGGAGCTTGGTCGACAGGCGGACTGGCTAAAGCTGGGCTGCTGGGTTGACTGGCTGGAACAGAGCTGGTGGACGCAGACGAGGGGTTTAGGTTGGTGAGAAGTTGAATTATCATTGCGAGTTGTTGTTGCTGCTGCTGAATTTGTTGCTGTTGCTGCTGGAACTGCTGTTGCTGTTGATGACCAATCTGAAGCATGGAGGCCATGTCGCCAGCCATGCGGTTCACCTCTCGCTCTGTTTGCTCCAGGCGTTGCATGGCAGTAGGTTGATCCGGTCCGTTGGTCTCCATGCTGGGTTGAACATGCGCTGGATCCATGTGTTTGGTCAGATCGTTCTGTCAGTGCGGACAGAGGAGGACCCAATAGCACAGTTTAGTCCAAAAGTTTAATAAGTATCTGGAGGTAGAAAGCAGGAATCTCGGTTCTGGATCACTGGTGGGAGTCAGAGTAACAAACAGGCAGACAGGTTACATATGCAAGGTAGCAGACGATCTGACAACTGTGGAGTGAAAAAACTGGGTCTTATATACAAGAGGTGGTAATCAGAAAATGCAGAGCAGCTGGCAGGTTGACGGGAGCAGAGCAGAGACAGGTGCATGTCATCAGCCCAAGCAGAGAGCTCATGACACAAATAGTTCTCCATCCTCTCTGGGCCATTGACAACTCGACTTGACTTGTCCATTTTGAGCAAGCTCTGCGCTGGTGGCAACACTTTTCTTTGGGAGAAACTTGTGTAACTTCCTAGATGTCCTGAATTGTTCTTCACTGCAGCTTAACCCGTCGGCCCAAATTTCTTGACCTCCCTGAAAAACCCTCCCTGAACTAATTCAATTGTCACGTTTGTCTGTAGTTTAACACAAAGCGAGTTAACATACATTGCACCATCCCAGAGAAACTCTCAGCTACACTCAAACTTGTTACTGTCTCACCAGAACTGTGGCAAAAAAATTCTTGTTTTAATCTTGTTTTCATGGTTGCAGTCCTTTGCTTTGTCTTTGTACTAAAAGGTGCTATAAAAATAAATTTGCCTTGCATGGTGACCAGTTGGGGAAGCATTTTTATTTGTAACACATTTAAGTAACAAGACAATTGTAAGTGCTGTAAAAGAACAGAACACAGAAAAGTATACCCCCCACCTCCCCAGAAAAAAATATAATATAATAAAAACTGCAAAAAAAAACATTTTAGTCAGCTGATGAATGCTGAGTGCTGCATGGGCACCTTTTCTGCTCTCTGGGGTTGGAGAGCTGCCTTTCAGCACCTGGAGGCGGGTGTAGCCTCTTTTCCCTGCAGGTTATGGCAGAATGTAAAGCTCAGAGTCTAAAGCGGTATATAGGCCAGTCATCATCGTTGGTTAGGAAATGTTAGATCCCTGAAAATGTGTTTCCTCCTAATTCCCCCTCATCCAAGGTTTTCCAACAGTACCAATGCATCCTCAGCATTACGCATAAGTGTGTTTGACCGTTTACAGCAATTAATTGCCGCACACCCTTTCACAATAATCTGGTAATCTATTGAACACGTCACTCTGGCTTATGGGCATTTATTTGATTTATTTAAAGGTCCTTTTGCAGTTTTGAAGGCTTATGATGAAGTTGATCTATGAATAAAGTCTGATATGGAGTGAAATTGAACGTCTGAGAGGAATCAGGACGCAATTTGGCTGCAACTCACCACTTTACCATCTGCGTCACCAATTTCCTCCGTCTCCAAAATGAGCGTCAGTCTGGGTCAGAGCTGCTGTGAGGACTGATCATTTTCCCCACTCTATTGGTTATAGATCTGAATTTTGCATGGAAATGGTGATTCACACGTTTCAGGCCCATTTTGTGCGTACGCAAGCTTTATAAAGGCGACCTCTGCTCCTTATTCTGCAGGCTGTAAAACCTGATAACCCTCCCTGTTCTTCCTGCTCTCAGACACACCTTGAAGCTGGTGGAGCAACATCTGCTGGAGGTGAAAGCTGATTGGCTGCAGCCTCTCTGCTCTGACACGTGATTCGTAGATCAGAGCTCAGAGCTGTTGCTGTTTTCAGGAAATGAAACTCACACAGTCACTGTGACCGAGAGGAGAAATGGAGCAGAACCAACTGGACCGAGAAACCTTGTCCTGTTCGATCTGTCTGGGTCTACTGAAGGATCCGGTGACTATTCCCTGTGGACACAGCTACTGTATGAAGTGTATTAAAAACTTCTGGGATGAAGAGGATCAGAAAGGAATCCACAGCTGCCCTCAGTGCAGGGAGACCTTCACACCGAGGCCCGTTCTGAAGAAAAGCACCATGTTAGCAGCTTTAGTGGAGCAGTTGAAGAAGACTGGACTCCAAGCTGCTCCTGCTGATCTCTGCTATGCTGGACCTGAAGATGTGGCCTGTGATTCCTGCTCTGGAAGAAAACTGAAAGCCGTCAAGTCCTGTTTAGTCTGTTTGGCCTCTTTCTGTGAGAAACACCTTCAGCCTCATTATGATTCAGCTGCATTTAAGAAACACAAGCTGGTGGAGCCCTCCAAGAACCTCCAGGAGAACATCTGCTCTCGTCATGATGAGGTGATGAAGATGTTCTGTCGTACTGATCAGAAGTGTATCTGTTATCTCTGCTCTGTGGATGAACATAAAGGCCACGACACAGTGTCAGCTGCAGCAGAAAGGACTGAGAGGCAGAGAGAGCTGGAGGTGAGACGAGAAAACATCCAGCAGAGAATCCAGGACAGAGAGAAAGATGTGAAGCTGCTTCAACAGGAGCTGGAGGCCATCAAGCACTCTGCTGATAAAACAGTGGAGGACAGTGAGAAGATCTTCACTCAGCTGATCCGTCTCATCCAGAAAAGAAGCTCTGATGTGAAGCAGCAGATCAGATCCCAGCAGGAAACTGAAGGGAGTCGAGTCAAAGAGCTTCAGGAGAAGCTGGAGCAGGAGATCACTGAGCTGAAGAGGAAAGACGCTGAGCTGAAGCAGCTCTCAGACACAGAGGATCACAACCAGTTTCTCCACAACTACCCCTCACTGTCAGCACTCAGTGAGTCTACACACTCATCCAGCATCAAGATCCGTCCTCTGAGCTACTTTGAGGATGTGACAGCAGCTGTGTCAGAGCTCAGAGATCAACTACAGGACATCCTGAGAGACGCATGGACAAACATCTCACTGAGACTCACTGAGGTGGATGTTTCACTGTCAGAACCAGAACCAAAGAGCAGAGCTGGATTCTTGAGATATTCATGTGAAATCACACTGGATCCAAACACAGCAAACAGTTATCTGTTACTATCAGAGGGGAACAGAAAGGTGACACGGATGAATCAACCTCAGTCTTATTCTAGTCATCCAGACCGATTCACTGGTTATGTTCAGGTTCTGAGTAGAGAGAGTCTGACTGGACGTTGTTACTGGGAGGTGGAGAGGAGAGAGAAAGTTGATGTAGCAGTCGCTTACAAGAATATCAGCAGAGCAGGAATGGGGAATGAATATATATTTGGAGCTAATGACAAATCTTGGGCATTAAATTGTTCCCAAGGAGGTTATGGATTTCGTCACAACCGCATCTGGACTTCCATCTCAGGTCCTGGTTCCTCCAGAGTAGGAGTGTACCTGGATCACAGAGCAGGTATTCTGTCCTTCTACAGCGTCTCTGAAACCATGACTCTCCTCCACAGAGTCCAGACCACCTTCACTCAGCCGCTGCATGCTGGAGTTTCTGTTTATCCTGGAGGTTCTGCTGAGTTCTGTAAACCCAAATAGACAGAATCCACTGAAGGTTCAGTGAGTTTGATTCTGGTTTTTAAATCTCCAGCAGATTATTTTCTCGATCTTTGTTGTTTTATGTCTAAACTGCACAGAAATCAATAGTCAGAGATTGTCAGCACTTGTTTTCCTTCAGAATTGATGTTCTGGTTCTGTTTGGTTTGTTCATTTCTCAACATTGTTTTCTAAACCAGCTGATCAGCACCAGAATATTTGATGTTTTTCCTCCTTGTTGCTTTTAGCAGCAAAAACTGTGAACTGAGCAATAAAATGTCAAATGATTCCCCAGGTTTAAAAGGTGGAACCAGTTCTTTGATCCGGTTCTGGTTTGGACCCGTTTTGTTGAGTACAGACACACATGAGACAACAGATATCATCTAATATTGTAAATTTCTCATCTGAGAATTATCATATTTTGAATGTTTTACTATGTTTAACCATTCATTTAAAACATCTTTAAGGTAAATAACCTCAAAACAACAAAATCACCACAACTCTAATTAGTATTTCAGTAAAAATTACAATGCAGCTGTACAATATAGTTTTATTTTAAACTTAAAATTTACAGGATGTGTTTAGCAGCAAAATCTGTGATTAAGAGATATAATGTGAATTTATGGTGTTTCTTTGAATGAGGCGTTACAGATTTATACCACAATTATGACCTAAATCTAATATTTTTGATGAAAATGAATGTGTTTTCAATAAATAAAGACTTTAAGTATTAAAGTGAGACATTGTTTCTGTCCACTGATAAAACTCTGGGCCCGTTCCTACTCCAATATTACCACGGCCCGTCTCACCCATCTGGTTCGATGATTTGGCAGCAAGAGAGGACACAAATAATCAAAGGCAGAAACAGTTAAAACATATATTTATTACAATTTGGAATTCCAAATGGGAGACAACTTACAAGTTTTATCAACGACACGGATAGCCTAATCTTATCCCGAAGTATCTTCCATGAATTGTAAGTTGTGTCTGTCCGTTTACCCTGGGAACATGTCTTTTATCACACACACGGCTCCAAAAGGGGGCTGGACTAACCCCCCCTTCTGGAGACATTCAGTCTGCCACAGACATGTGCTTTCTGACACTCGGCCGTTAAATGCAATCTATTTAAAGCTTTTTAAAAAGCATTATCTGCTCTACAAGGCTCTCGTAAATTTCTCGTTCAGTCCTGCAGCTGGCACCATTACTGAAGTCTGAATATAACCATTGTATTCAATAGTTACATATTTTTGTGGTGTCATAAACTCCTAGTTTTCCCAGCTTCACATGCTGCTTCCTGTCAGACAGGAAGTCTGTAATCCACCTGCAGGTGGAGTCGGGCACATTCAGCTGGGAGAGCTTCTCCTGAAGCAGAGCTGGGATGATTGTGTCGAAGGCAAAGCTGAAATCCACAAACAGGATCCTGGCGTAGGTTCCTGCAGAGTCCAGGTGCTGGAGGATGTAGTGAAGGGCCAAATTGACAGCGTCGTCTGCAGACCTGTTGGCTCTGTAGGCAAACTGTAGGGGGTCCAGGAGGGGATCGTGATTTCTTTCAGGTGTGAAAGCACAAGGCACTCAAAGGACTTCATAACCACAGAGGTCAGAGCGACGGGTCATATACCTCATGCACCTTTTCCTCCTTTTGGCACCTTCTTTTGATCATTGAGCCGATGTGACACGTGAATTTCTCCACTGTGAGATCAATAAAGTCTCTTATCTTATCTTTCCTCCACACATGTGACCACAACATTTCTCCTGTGAGCCAGGCTAACGATGAGCCTAACGACTCTCCATTGTGGGGGCGACCAGTTCCAGGTGAATCTAAGCTCTAAAAAGGCCTCGTCTGCAGGTCTATAAAGGTTGGAACTCCAGGATGGGAAACAGAACGCCTTCAGCTTCAGAAAAGAAATCCAGTTTTATTTTTTTTTAACCTTTTTTAGATTGATCATGACCTGGATGACTGAGAATCTTCACCACCACACCATATATTTCACATCATACCCATAAACTTAAAATAATCTATAAGGACTTCCTGTTCAGGGTAGAAGTAGACCAGCTATGTCACTAGAAAGACACAATATATCTGCCGTAAAATCAGAAGCTAGCTGAATATTTCAATACCCGTTGTATATTTATCAGTTACAGATTATTTCCACGTTTTGAAAAAGGTCTTCATAATGACATTACACTGAAATTGGATGCTTTTTCAACAGATTGTGTTTCAATAGTCTGTTTCACTCAAGATAATACAATTTATTTTTAATTAGCAAATAATCAATAGCAAAAGAACATTCTTGAATCATAAACTTTTAAAAGAGAAAATAAATTAAATCGTTTTCTTTTTTGTAAATACTTACATGATACGAGTTGTTTACGGAAAAATAAATGGAGATAAAGGCTGCGCCTGTGTGAACGTGAGACATGAATACGTAGACGCCCCGTCGTCGGGTGAGAGGCGTGCCGACAGAGCGGCCATCTTAGGTCAGACCAAGCTGCGCCCAGAGAGAATACACGTGAAAGTGGTACTTTCCACAGGAAAGTGGTACACTCTGAATCCGGTGAATTCTCACCTGATTTCCAGATAAATCAACTGACTGAAAATGTCACCCCTTTAGGGGCTACATGGGACCAATTGATTGAATTAAATTTTTGTCTTACTTAATAAATAATTTCGATTTTCTATTGAAAGTAAGCAAACTTCCAGAGCTACGTCTCAGGAAGCCCGACTTTTACTCCGCTTATGGGTGCGCAGATAAAAGGACACTAAGAACCAGATCCTGGGGAATTACCTTCCATAAGTAAGATTGTCTGATAGATCATCCTCATGCTTTACAGTTACAATTTTTCCAGCATAAACACAATATGTGCTTATGGGTAGCAGGGATGGAAGCAGAGAAAAGTACATTAAACACCCTGATTTCTAAAAGATCTGACTGAGTATATATATATATATATATATATATATATATATATATATATATATATATATATATATATATATATATATATATATTAGGGCTGGGCAAGTTAACGCGTTAATTTCGCGTTAATTCATTAGACTATTAACGGCGATATTTATTTTATCGCGCATTAACGCATGTTGCTCACATGCTTTCAGTCAGTGTCAGTCAGCAGGCGCGCTGACTGCAGTGCGCTGTCACGGCAGCACTCTCCCGCTCCCCCTCCCCTCTCGTACATGGCTCAGCGGCGCCAGCCAATCAGCATGCAGGCTCAGCCTGGCCCGCCCACTCAGCTCTCACACAAGCTTAATACACAAACAGCTGAGAGAGACCGCAGCAGCGAAAAAACATGAACTGGGGAAGTAGCACCGTTTGGCTTTATTTTAATACCGTAAATTAAATTAAGCTGTATGTTTTGTAAAAAGCCGGTTCATTTCAGTGGAAACACAACAAATTTATCTAAGCACGTGAAAAAACATGAAAACGTCGAGCCCCAGAAATGGAGAGAGGAGACGAAACTTCTCTCATTGCCCCGACAGACCCACAGACGTCACTGACTGAGGCGTTTCAGTCCTCCAGGGAAAATCCAGGTAGATCAGTGGATGGATGGATGGATGGATGGATGGATGTTACTGGAGCCCACACATAACATGTCATTAAGACCTTGAAAGAACCCAGTACATATATTAAAAAGTGTTATTTAAGATAAGATAACATTAGCTAATCCTTTTTTTATCCCACGACGGGGAAATTTATAGGATTAAAGCAACAGGCAGGTGCACACAACACAGACAAAATTACATAAGGATTGAAATATATAAGAGGTGGATTAGCGAAAAAACACTGAACATAACATTATTATTATTATTATTATTATTATTATTATTATTATTATTATTATTATTATTATTAAATTGTAATAATAAAATAAAAACCACAAAACCCAAAAGGTCAACAGTTTCATGATACATCAAGCTTAGGGACTGGCTAATATACAGCAGGTCAAAAAAGGCCATATTTTGGCTGCAGTGCTTGCTGTTCTCTTATGAAGAAAAGATCAACTAGTGCACTAAATTCAATAGATGGGTTGAAAATATCCAGTATAAAATAAGTGCTACAAATGTTACAACACTTGTGTTCATATGGCAGCAGAACATTAAAATAAAAGTGCTCTTTACACTACTTTTGAATTCATTCTTGGAGTTTGTAAATACAATGCGATTAATCGCGATTAATCGCGATTATTCAGGGCGATTAATCGCGATTAAATATTTTAATCGTTGCCCAGCCCTAATATATATATATATATATATATATATATATATATATATATATATATATATATATATATATATATATATATATATATATGTATATGTGTGTGTGTGTGTATGTATGTATGTATACAAACAAACAAACAAGATGGTGCTAAATTACTGGACGGACATGATTTATGGGTAAAAATAATAATATACAGTATAATATACAGATTGTGAATGAGCTGCCATCTGCGTCTTCCCACGCCACAACCTCAGACCTCAGCCCTGCGTCAGCCTCTCAATTATGAAACCTGAGACGTTACTAGTGTACTATTCCCACCTAAATAGGCTATTTTATTTATTTATTTGGTATATTTATTTCGGTCATTTTACTGGTCACTTTAGTTTATTCTTTGTCATTATTTAATAACATAACTCAGGTCTCTTAAGTTAGTTTTCTTTAAAAAAAAAAAATTCTGGACACCTCTTCAGCTGAGATGGCGTGGGACAGGGGCAAAAACTGGGGGTGGATGCTTTCTGCATTCATCTGCCTGAACATCCTGATTCTGGGTTGCGCCTTTGTCAGCGCGGGCACTTCAGAGATTGTCAAAATCAGCAGCCTGGACCTGCAGAGTTTCCTCATCTTCCTCTTTCTGCTCACCTCAATCTGGATGGTCTATTTCACCTACAATTCCAGAGCGGAAAATGTTTCTGTCTTCAAGGATAGACATGCGGGACCCATTTGGCTCAGAGGTAAAGTACAATTTTAACAATTAAACAACTAATGTAAGGAGTTTTATTTGGACAAATCGATAATTGCCTGCTTCTCTAAATGTTGGTTGTCCTTCAGGTGGACTTCTGCTCTTTGAAATCCTCAGTATCATCATGGACATCTTTAAGATAGTCAGCTATGTGGGGTACCTCCACTGTGATTCAGCCATTAAAGTTGCATTCCCTGTGGTGCAAGTTGTCTTTGTTCTCGTACAGGTAGAAATCAAATATTTTTTAATGTTCTTCAGTCCTGATGATTGAAAAGTATTGATATTTTGCATATTGCACTTGTAGACATACTTTTTCTGGATCCATTCAAGGGACTGTGTGCAAGTCCAAAAGAACCTTTCACTGTAAGCTTTTAAGGTGTATGCATATTATCTGCCAACGTTCTGTCCCCAAACACATGGGGTAGCCTAAGAGAAATAAAAGTTCAAGTTGTGCCTTCCAAACCAACATTTACAAATCGGGTCCAGAGGAATATAGGAAATGGCCTAAAAATTGGATCTCAGGTCTCATTGTGGCCAAATGTCAGTTGAATTAATACTGTATGTGGGAAATCAACACAACTTGGGAGATAAGGTGAATTTAGCACCGATGTGGTGATAAAAAATACACATTGAAGACACAAGTAAGGCCTCTATGGCGTGCCCATGTGGTTTTGCCAATGCTGGTTTATGTGCCTCACCCAAATGGGCCTTTACAAGAAGCTCATCCTAGTCCAGTAGCTCACTTAATAACCTTTTGTTTAACAGCTGTTTTTGCAAGACAGATTCCTTGCCTTTGTTTTGTAATAATTAAAAATGGGCTGATCAAGTTATATTTGGGTGATTTTGATTGATTGTGAAGCCGTTGCTTATTTGTCTGAGGATTATAACATAAAAAAAAAGAAAACTGCTTTAGGTGCCCTAATAGAAGCAGTGGGTTTCAAACAGTAAATGAAAGGATTACATTAAATACCTCATTTATGCATAAATCAACTATTTAAACATCATAGTATTTTTTAGAAAATACTAAATGAAGTACATTAAAATGCTCACTGTTTGGTGTTACATTAATTACATATTGATTGATTCAGGTTTTTCTGTATGTGACCTACAGATTGCCAGTCAATCTCAGTCAAAGGAAAACTTGGCAGATGGGTTGGTGCCACTCAGCTTGATCATTGTTAATCTTTCCCCTTTTTTCATATTTTAGCTGCGGACTGATGCTCACCCTCTCCACAAACCTTGTTTTATGGATGACTGAAGTTACAGAGGAGTCCCTTCACCAAACAATTTCTCCTGAGTTCTCAACCGACCACGCTAAGCTCTCACGACGGCAGCAGTACATCAAGAGCGGTAGGCTCAGCAAATGAAAGCTGATTTTTTGCAGTCAATATGCAGAAACAATGGAACACTTTTATATCGTGTTATATGATTTGTGGTCTTACAGCCAGCTATGGAGATGACCAGTGTACGTGCAGCCACACTTCCTGTGACATCTTCAAGGATGCCTATTACTACCTGTACCCTTTCAACATCGAGTACAGCCTCTTTGCCTCCACCATGGCGTTCGTCATGTGGAAGAATGTGGGCCGAGCAGCGCCCGAAAGCAACCACCACCACCACCACGCCAGATTCAGCCTCAAGGATGTGGTCATTGGCCTCGTTTTGGGCATCCTCCTCGTGGCAGCAGGCATCGCGACCTTCGTTGTGTATGAAATCGATATGAAAACGAATTTCTCTGACAAAGAAAGCCATGACACAGCATTGATGATGCACTTTGTCATGAACATAGTCATTGCGACCACGATGTGTGTCTGCACCATCGTCGGAAGCGCTATCTTCATGGTGGACCACAGGGAGCACATCTCGGAGAAGAACCCCACCCAGAGTCTGGACGTGGGCCTGCTGGTGGGTGCCTCACTGGGGAAATTCATTGTTAGTTATTTCTCCATTATTGCCATGGTTGCAACTGGGGCCAAGGGCCACCTGAACAGGCTCAACTTGAGTTGGGGCATACTGATGGTACTCCAGCTTGGCCTACAGAACTTTTTCATAATTGTGGGCCTGCACCGGGAGCCCTTTCATGAGGCTGAGCCTGACACGGTGGTTGCAAATCCATATGCGGCGGAGTCCAGCAAAGATGGAAGCGGATTACAAGTTAGAGACTTAGACCAAAAATCCAACCCTGACACTGAAGCACGTGGCCACAGTAGGGCAGCGGAAGACAGACACAAACAGCTGTGGAAGAGGCGAGTGTTGAGAGAGGTCTGCGCGTTCCTGCTACTGGGTAACGTGATTGTAAGTATCTTTCTCCCGTTCTCTCTCACATTCAGAGCAGCCAGTTTCCTGGACGCTAAGCCTCTTCTTTTTGTCTTTCACAGCTGTGGATCATGCCAGCCTTTGGTGCTCGTCCCCAGTTTGATCACGACACTGAAACACAGTTCTACCAGTTCAGCATGTGGGCTGCTGTTGTGAACGTGGGCCTTCCTTTTGGCATCTTTTACCGAATGCACTCCGTTGCCAGTTTATTTGAAGTCTACCAGAAGTTGTAAATAAGCACATGGAAAAGAGTGTACAGAAAGTTGTAAACTGGCATTTTTAACTGTTTTGTGGAGCCTTTTTTGATTTGCATTTTTTGTCAAGGAGAAACTGAATAACTTGTTTTATTTTTTTCTATTTTTTATTTAGTAGTATGTTTATGCAACAATGTAAATATATTAAAACTTTATTTTTGCAATTTAAATGTCTTGTAAAGCTTATCTTGTGCAATCCAGTTTACACAGTAATATCTGTTTGCAAGCAATAAAAAAGAGGAATCTAAGTCCAAGCCAATGTTATTATTATTATTATTATTATTATTATTATTATTATTATTATTATTATTATTATTATTATTATTATTATTATTATTATTATCATCATAAATTGCAGTTGACTTTGCTGCCCTTAGGCTAATGTAAAGCAATACATTTGTCAGAGACCATGTTTTGGTGTTAGTGCACAATTAACAACAATGGTTTCCCATTATTAGTTCTAAAATTAATAAATAAATGTATATACATAATTGACCCAGATTTAATAACGTGAATTTTAGTTTTGAAAAATCATCCAGTTGGTCCCAAAATAATGTAACTAGGTGTTACATAAAAACTAAAGTCATAGAATAGAAAATATCTCATTCATCTTAAATCTTATGCTTTCTAAAGGAACAAACGGGTATGTGCTTAACGGAGCCCCCTGGTGGTACAAAAGTGTCACTATAATAGCCAAAGAGCAAGCTTGAAAAACTGGGCTCACAAAACCTTTACGTTCATAATCTATAAAAGAATAATGGAAACTGTTGCCAGCAATGGCGGATTTAAGAAAACAATATAAACCTATAGAAAAAACTAAAGAATGACATTGTTAGGACTCAGCAGGCAACGCCAGTCAGGCCTCTGCTGGCTCTGACCCCTTTGAGTAAGGAATGACCGCAGCGCTGTGTGGGCGTCCCTACTGCACGTCATTACCGGGTGTGACGTCATCCTCCCATTGTTTTGTTTTATTCTTATTTCCATTATTTTTTATTAAACAAAGCATACATTGCAAAATCTTGCAGAGGTACACAACAACTGCAAAACTGCAATAACGGAGGAAAGAACACAATAATAACGGATTACGGTAGGGTGACCACGCGTCTGGCGTAAGGCAGACAGTCTGAGTTTTGAATGCCCCACCCGCATATTTGTCTTTCGTTTTGAGGCACTAGGCTTGGGAGCAGATTTTTTATTTTTTTTCAAAGGGTATAACTGCGGAGACAACCAGCAGCAAACACGCCCCTCTGGGAGGTCCGACAGTGTGGGCGTGTTGTTAGCGCAAATGTTTATTGGTTTGTTTATTTACAAACCTCAATCCTAATTTTTTTCCTTCCATTTTCTTCATTGTCACTGGATTTGCCTTCTGCCGTTTTTCTGCTGATTCCCCTGAACACCTTTTTACTTGTTCTATCGCAAGTACATTCTGGAGAGACATCAAAGAAGGGTTATGTTGAAAATAACTAAACATTCTACAGTTTTCAATCACCCATCATGTGTACTGTGTTGATGGTCTAGATCAGGGGTGTCAAACTCATTTTGGTTGAGGGGCCGCATTCAGCTTAATCTGATCTCAAGAGGGCCACACGCGTTAACTCACTGCAAGATTAAATAGAACTAATAAATGTGGACTTGTTGTTGATTTTTATATTAAGTTAATTTCACTTTTACACAATATATTATGAATAACCTCAGCGTTTTTAAGAAAAGTATGTGCAATTTCAACAATACTTTTACTCAGTTAAACATTTACTTGTGCATTATGCATAAGAACTGATCACAGTGATTGTACAATGTTGAAAAACATTTATTCACATTTTTTGGAACTTAAAAACACTGTCCTACATGACAAAATACATCAAATAGATAAAAATTAAGAAATGATTTGAATTTTTCCACACCTGAAGCTTAATCTGATAATTAAAACACAGCGCCCCTCGTGGACAATATAGGAACTGCATATTTTCAATTAAATGAAGTACATGTTTTTTTCAATAATTGTTTTATCATTCTCTTCCATTTATCTTGTCCACTTGTGAAAGTCAAATCTGATGAGCTCTTTGTGGCATCTTATTGCCACATTGCCAGACAGGACACTGGAAAAAAAACAAAAAAAAAAACATTTTTTTTTATTTTTATAATGATAATGCATTTAGCCACAGGGCCGGACTAAATTGTTCTGCGGGCCGGATCCGGCCCGCGGGCCGTATGTTTGACACCCCTGGTCTAGATAATGAAACGTCTGATGTGGTAAATATTGTTTTCTTGCTAGCTAAGTATTACATACACTGCTGTTCACTGAAAAAAATATATGCACATTTCCATCTACTTAAGCATAGTTACTTTAGCACAATTGTTTTATGTTAGCAGGGTAGGACATGAAACAATTGCATCAAAGTAACTAAATATGCCCAAGTAGTTGCAAATGATGCATGAAATCTTTAAGTGGAAAGACTCTCCTCCATGCTTCCCTGTCTCCCGCACTCCCTGTTGCCTTCTATGTCATAACACTGCCCATGCTCCACCCTGTACAGCCCGTAGCCTAAACAAACATCTTAACCATTCTCCTGCCTCACGAGTGTGTTCTGCACGTTGGCCAAACACGAAAACACCATGACAGACATTATAACAATATTATTCTACCTGTATCAATTTCATCACATTTATTATAACAGTTGTGGCATAACTGTTCCACAAAGTTACTTTTAATTATAAAATGACTTATATGGATCATGCCAACACTTTTTTTCATAAACCGATGTTACGTTAGTGGCTTATTTTTGAAAGGCAACACATGGCTGAAACTATAGTACACATTTAGATTTAACTCAGGCAAACTGACGGCCACCCTTTCTCTGGGTCCTTCCACGCCACCAGGTAAAATCCTGCGTCAGAAATGCATCAACTGGTGATTTTCTTTTAATAGTTATATTTTTTTGTCGCATTTAGGAGCGTATTGCATATTTCAGTCACATTTTCGTTAATATCTAAAATAGACAAAAATGCGTGCTTAGAGTCGGCAGCAAGATTCTTGTTAATCTTTCTGGTGGATTTTGTTGTGCGTTCTATTTTCCAGGACTCTCAAGAGTCTCCTTTTTTTGGTGAGGAGGACGAAACCTTTAGGCTAAAATGATCTAACATTAGGTGAAATTGTTTGTATGTGTACTTGCTGCTCAGTGAGGAAAAATTGGGCATTTTAATTGTAACGTGAGGACATTGATGTAACCCTTTCTTTTTGGTCCCCGCATTTTTTGGGCTAGAGTTAAGAGTTAGGATTAAGGTGTCAGTTAGGTTTAGGTTAGGATTAGGTTTATACTGGAAAAGGTTAAGTTTAGGGTTAAGGTCAGAGTAAGTACCCATAGATAGGATTGAAAATGAAAGGAAGTCAAGGCACGATCCTCAGTAAGTATTTAAACCAAGGATGTGTGTGTGTGTTTACACCCTATCAGTACATTATCATTACCAAGCGGATCTTTGAAACATAAAATGCAACGGATGTTGCAGACACCCTTTGGCATCCTTCTTCCACCTCTTAATCCGGACATGTACCATCTTTGTTTATTTACTATGTGAATTTCTCAGTTTTGGCTTTATTGTCTGCATGGTCACCATCATCCTTTTGCTGTTGTGCAACTTCTGAACTGTGAAGGTTAGTAAAATAATACTTAGTAATAGGGTTTATGGTTATTTTTATTTGTTTATAAAACAGACCTACATGGAATTAATAGTAACAAACACATTAACTAAACCAGGCGTGGAATTTTCATAGAAAAAATTTCAAAGAGGTATGAGAAATAGCGTTCTTATATTTACTTGGAATATGGTCCAACATATTCTGACCCTCTTTGTTTTTCTTCTTCTAAAAAGGCAACGAAGGAAACAGAAAACCTGAAACTGAACAGGAAACCTTCAGACAAAAACAGTTTCAGAATAGAAGGGATCCATTATATTCGCTTGATAAGGTAGAGGGTCTTCTTTTTGTTCCTTCACATGTGGTGGTTCTGAGGAAATTCAGTGTTAGATTATAATGAGGATAAAAATAAAGCTTAAGCGTGTTTTTGTAAAAAAATATTTGGTAGCTTGAGGACGTGTAAATGTAAAACTGTATAAATATAAAAATGTTTTTTGACCAAACTGTATGTTTCTTTGTGAAAGTTTATTATAGTTTGCTAGATGATCAATTCTGATACATTTATAACTATGAAAATAAAATAATTATCTACAAATAGCATTTTTGAGAATGTTTGTTTTGTTTTTGGGTTTGTCCAAAACATGTGTCAAATATGTACTTATTTTAGAATATTTCAGCTAGGGGCTCTTCTAGTAATAACATTGGATAAATCTAATTTAGTAGGAGGGGGAAGGGGACACTCCAGGTAAAAATTTGTCCACAAGGTGGCAACAAACATCATGGTTAAAGTATTAACCATGTGTTAAATTATTTGGCAAATAAATGCACTTTAATATACCTAGCTTGATTATTATTGATAATCATAATAATTGATTATTAGTTATTGTATCTCCCCATTGCACCCCCTTAGTAATGAGGACTGCTCGTTACTAAGGGGGTGGAGCTGTTTCAGTTCAATTTGCATGTTATCTAAGCCATTACAAGGTCTTTGTTGGACAGTAGTATAAAGCTTGGTACTCCACACTATTCCAGACTTTTTGAATTGAGAAAGCTTCCAGGATAGGAAGCGAAACATTTTCAAACTTCGGAGAAAAGTCCAGTTGTTTTGTTTTTTGCTTTTTTGGAATGACCATTTTCACCAGCATCTAGTTGCTTTAGACCACGTTACATTCTTTCTTAGTACCAGAGACCAATCTATATGCTCCCTTGACCAAAATTATTTGCATTTGTATCACATTCCTTTCACGATGATGAAGGGTCCCCACAATCCCTTCAGTTTCAGTAATGTCTTGGACAGCTCCTGACCCAGGTCGATCCATCCATTCATTATCTATACAAGCTTATCCCTCATGGGATCGCGATGAGTGCTGGTGTCTATCTCTAGCTATCAATGGGCGAGAGGTGGGGTACACCCTTTGCGGGGTGTACTCCACCTCTCGCCTCTCGCCAGTCTATCACAGGGCAACATAGAGACAGACAGGACAAAGAGCCATCCACGCACTAAGGAGAACTTCGAGAGACCAATTAACCTAACAGTCATGGTTTTGGACTGTGGGAGGAAGCCGGAGTACCTGGAGAGAACCCACCCACGCACAGGGAGAACATGCAAACTCCATGCAGAAAGACCCAGGGTTGGAGTCAAACCCAGGACCTTCTTGCTGCAAGGCATAGTGCACTTATGGGAGGCCTAGTACCTATTTGCTTTGGTAAATTTAGGTAGTGACTTTTTTTGCCTCTGAAAAGCTGTGTATTTGTTTTGAATTTGTTTTACTATACCCTTCGATGTGAAGCTTGCAATTTGCTTATATTATTTACTGTATTTGTAGTTTTTAATAAAAAGTGGCCCTATACACGAGTACCTTGATGAAATAGTTGGAAATGCTTAAGTACTGACAAGTAACATGGTTTAAGACAACAGTGCTTTTAGCAAATAATCCTATTATAAGGATCTACATCTATTATTAATTTAGGGATCAAAGACAATTAGGTATTATCTGCTTGCTATGTTACTCCCAAAAAGTAAAATGGTGAAATCTGCAATCATAATGTAGAATATTAGAGGATTTGGCAGCAATGTATACCACATTAACAATAAAAGGTCTTATCCAGCTTATCTGCAAGCATCTGATAATGTTCACTTTCTGCCTGTTTGGTGTCATAAGCCTCCAGGAATCTGACCATCTTCAGGAGCCTTTGAGAGTCCTCAGACGCATCACGCCGTATGATGCTGATGTCACCTTTGGCTTCTGCAGAGATCAAAGTTACAGATAGAGTTGGTCACTCCATGGGACAAAATTCACTGAGAAAATGCTTCAGTCTCGATATGTGTACCCTGTTCCCCTGGCAACAAACCCAGACTCATCTCCATCCTCGTTTTCTTTGTGGTCTCTGGCATTTTGACGTTTTTACAGAAGCAGGCATAAAAGACAAACCCATCTTGAGCCACCTTTGTCAACACTATTGACACCAGGATGCTTGTCACCATCAGGACTTAAGAAATTCAGAAATGGATTCCTGTGCCGCATTAAGATGATAATAGTTATTTGTCTTGCTTATCATTTTTATATGTTTTGCTCTATTTGCACAGTACAAATCGTTTTGTCTGTACCCCGACTCACAGCATCTACTGTCTTCAGGGAGCACGTTGGTGAGGATGTTTAGGAACAAGATGAAACTGAGCACCAACGTAACCTTGAACGAGTTGCGTTCAACACCTTGCAGTGGCAGAGCACCGCTGAATATATCAGCCAACACAATCAGTAAATTGGGCAAGAGTAATGTGATGAAGGGTTGCTATATCCTGATCTCCACATGCAAGTTTTTTTTAAGGGTTTTAATAAATCTTCCAATAATTTTGTTAGAACATGCTGAGAGTTCCTGCGAGCTACCAAAGAGCAATGGTTCTGGGTGTAATACTTTATGGGAACAGAATATATAAAATGTCAGCGTGAGCAGAAGGGAAAGGAGCTCTGAGTATCTTAAAGTAAATCAAATAATCCTCATACTGAGATCGAGGCACATCAGTGAAGACGCTGTCAACGTCCTGCAGTGTACCAGAAAGAACCACATTAATATAAACTGTAAACTCAGTTTTCAAAGGAGAAGATTTAAATTGTCATTTTTAACAATCATATTATATCAAGTTAAATTTTCTTACATGGATTTCATTAACTTTACCTGATCACAATTAGTAAAAACAATAAATCACATGGCAGCAACCTGATGCATTTAAGCATCTAGCTCTGGTATTTACAGAAACAATAAGTAAGAATGACACCTAGTAGTTAAAATTTAGAACCGAACAGACACACAGCCTGTAGTTTCATAACGCTCCGTTGATTCTGGGAAACCCCACAGAATGTTTCTTCCACAGGACAAATTTATGATGTTGTATTCTGTTCTATTTCTGGGCCACTTCTCTTACTGGCTTCCATGTTTGCAGGCAAATCTAATCTATGCTTTTATATTTAGACGAATTGATTAGTGCAACAGTGTTTTCACAGGTCTGCCTAAAAAGTGGGTCAGACAGCTGCAGCTGATCCAGAACGCTGCTGCCCGCGTCCTCACTAAGACTAAGAAAGTAGAGAACATGGACCCGGTTCTAAAGTCCTTCCATGGCTCCCTATATCTCAGAGAATAGACTTTAAAATCCTTCTGTTGGTCTATAAATCCCTGAATGGCTTAGCACCTAAATACATCACAGACTTGTTATCAGGGCATCAACCCTCCAGACCACTAAGGTCTTCTGGCTCCAGCCTGCTCTGCAGAACCAGAACCAGAACCAGACATGGAGAAGCAGCATTTAGTTCCTATGCTCCGCTTCTCTGGAACAAACTTCCAGAAAACTGTAAAAGTGCTGAAAGCCTGAGTTCCTTTAAATCAAGATAAAAAAAACACATCTGTTTAGGATTGCATTCAACTGTTCTAGTTAAACTAATTTACTGAAACATCATTAGTTAAACTTTGTAGTCCAGCAGTTTTTAAAATTATTCATATTTGGTTTCTGTTTCCATTTCCTATTTTTTATTTTGCTTATTTTTTCTAAATTTTTTCCAACTTGCTTTTATTCTGTTTTTATTGTCCTATATTTTAATCATGTCAAGCCCTTTGCATTATCTTTGTACTGAAATTTGCTACAAATAAAATTGCCTAGTGACCAGTTGGAAAGGCATTCTTATTTGAAGCACATTTAAGTAACAAGACAATTCAAAGTGCCGTAAAAGAACGGAACAAAGAAAAGCATACCGCCCCCCCCCAAAGGCGACCTCTGCTCCTTATTCTGCAGGCTGTAAAACCTGATAACCCTCCCTGTTCTTCCTGCTCTCAGACACACCTTGAAGCTGGTGGAGCAACATCTGCTGGAGGTGAAAGCTGATTGGCTGCAGCCTCTCTGCTCTGACACGTGATTCGTAGATCAGAGCTCAGAGCTGTTGCTGTTTTCAGGAAGTGAAACTCACACAGTCACTGTGACCGAGAGGAGAAATGGAGCAGAACCAGCTGGACCGAGAAACCTTCTCCTGTTCGATCTGTCTGGATCTACTGAAGGATCCGGTGGCTATTCCCTGTGGACACAGCTACTGTATGAAGTGTATTAAAAACTTCTGGGATGAAGAGGATCAGAAAGGAATCCACAGCTGCCCTCAGTGCAGGGAGACCTTCACACCGAGGCCCGTTCTGAAGAAAAACACCATGTTTGCAGCTTTAGTGGAGCAGCTGAAGAAGACTGGACTCCAAGCTGCTCCTGCTGATCTCTGCTATGCTGGACCTGAAGATGTGGCCTGTGATTCCTGCTCTGGAAGAAAACTGAAAGCCATCAAGTCCTGTTTATTCTGTCTGGCCTCTTTCTGTGAGAAACACCTTCAGCCTCATTATGATTCAGCTGCATTTAAGAAACACAAGCTGGTGGAGCCCTCCAAGAACCTCCAGGAGAACATCTGCTCTCGTCATGATGAGGTGATGAAGATGTTCTGTCGTACTGATCAGAAGTGTATCTGTCTTATCTGTTTAATGGATGAACATAAAGGCCACGACACAGTGTCAGCTGCAGCAGAAAGGACTGAGAGGCAGAGAGAGCTGGAGGTGAGACGAGAAAACATCCAGCAGAGAATCCAGGACAGAGAGAAAGATGTGAAGCTGCTTCAACAGGAGCTGGAGGCCATCAAGCACTCTGCTGATAAAACAGTGGAGGACAGTGAGAAGATCTTCACTCAGCTGATCCGTCTCATCCAGAAAAGAAGCTCTGATGTGAAGCAGCAGATCAGATCCCAGCAGGAAACTGAAGGGAGTCGAGTCAAAGAGCTTCAGGAGAAGCTGGAGCAGGAGATCACTGAGCTGAAGAGGAAAGACGCTGAGCTGAAGCAGCTCTCAGACACAGAGGATCACAACCAGTTTCTCCACAACTACCCCTCACTGTCAGCACTCAGTGAGTCTACACACTCATCCAGCATCAAGATCCGTCCTCTGAGCTACTTTGAGGATGTGACAGCAGCTGTGTCAGAGCTCAGAGATCAACTACAGGACATCCTGAGAGACGCATGGACAAACATCTCACTGAGACTCACTGAGGTGGATGTTTCACTGTCAGAACCAGAACCAAAGAGCAGAGCTGGATTCTTGAGATATTCATGTGAAATCACACTGGATCCAAACACAGCACACAGGAAGCTGTTACTATCAGAGGGGAACAGGAAGGTGACATGGATGAAACAACCTCAGTCTGATTCTAGTCATCCAGACAGATTCACTGATTGGCCTCAGGTTCTGAGTAGAGAGAGTCTGACTGGACGTTGTTACTGGGAGGTGGAGTGGAGAAAAGGAGTTGATGTAGCAGTCGCATACAAGAATATCAGCAGAGCAGGAAGAGGGAATGAATGTGGATTTGGAGCTAACGACAAATCTTGGGCATTAATTTGTTACCAAGAAGGTTATAACTTTGGTCACAACAACATCTGGACCTTCATCTCAGGTCCTGGTTCCTCCAGAGTAGGAGTGTACCTGGATCACAGAGCAGGTATTCTGTCCTTCTACAGCGTCTCTAAAACCATGACTCTCCTCCACAGAGTCCAGACCACCTTCACTCAGCCGCTACATGCTGGAGTTTGGGTTGGAGGTTCTGCTGAGTTCTGTAAACCCAAATAGACCAAATCCACTAAAGGTTCAGTGACTTTGATTCTGGTTTTTAAATCTCCAGCAGATTATTTTCTTGATGGTTGTTGTTTTATGTCTAAACTGCACAGAAATCAATAGTCAGAGATTGTCAGCACTTGTTTTTCTTCAGAATTGATGTTCTGGTTCTGTTGGGTTTGTTCATTTCTCAACATTGTTTTCTAAACCAGCTGATCAGTACCAGAATATTTGCTGTTTTTCCTCCTTGTTGCTTTTAGCAGCAAAAACTGTGAACTCAGCAATAAAATGTCAAATGATTCCCCAGGTTTAAAAAGTGGAACCAGTTCTTTGATCCGGTTCTGGTTTGGACCCGTTTTGTTGAGTCCAGACACACATGAGACAACAGATATCGTCTAATATTGTAAATTTTCATATTTTGAATGTTTTAATATGTTTAATAATTTTTTTTAAAACATCTTTAAGGTAAATAACGTCAAAACAACAAAATCACCATAACTAATTAGTATTTCAGTAAAAATGACAATGCAGCTGTACAATATAGTTTTATTTGAATCTTAAAATTTACAGGATGTCTTTAGCAGCCAAATCTGTAATAAAGAGACATAATGTGAATTTATGGTGTTTTACTGAATGAAGTGTTACATATTTATACAACAATTATGACCTAAATCTAATATTTGTGATGAACATTAATGTGTTTTCAATAAATAAAGGCTTATTAAAGTGAGACATTCATTGTATCCACTGAGTCACTTTAATTTATTTTTTCTGCTGGCATTAAATAGTTTTAGCATAATCCTTCAGATGTTTTTTTTATTTTAATTTTTGCTTTTCTGTATTTCAAATATTTTCAAATAGTTTTGATTCATATCAAGTTTCACCCTAATTCACACCTGGCCAGCAGAGTGGTGCAGGTGGTTGATGGATTGAAACCATCCTCTGCTATACAAGCTCTTCCACAACCTGTTTTCACTGACTGCCCTCAGCACTGCGGCTGTACTCAGAGTCTCCGTTTCTCTTCACCCTCTACACCTCGGACTTACAACACGGACAGCTGCCACCTTCAGAAGTTCTCCCATGACTCGGCCATTGTGGGCTGTGTGTCTGAGCTGGATTACCGGTTGGTCATCATGAACTCTGTGGACTGGTGTGAGAAGAACCATCTGTGTCTGAACACCAGTAAGACCAAGGAGATGATGATCGACTTCAGGAGAAGACCCCCACCTCAGTCCCCCATGAACATCCAGGGGCAGGACATAGAAACTGTGGAGAGTTTTAAATACCTGGGTGTTCACGTCAACAATAAACTGGAGTGGACTCATAACACCGAAGCTCTGTATAAGAAGGGCCAGAGCCGCCTCCACCTTCTCAGGAGGCTGAGGTCCTTTGGAGTGAGCAGGCCTCTGCTTAAGACCTTCTACGACTCTGTGGTGGCCTCAGCATTCCTCTACGCTGTCGTCTGCTGGGCCTCAGGAAGCGCAGACAAGACAGAAAGAGGCTGAATAAGCTGGTGAGGAAGGCCACTTCTGTCCTGGGCTGCTCTCTGGACTCTGTGGAGAAAGTAGCTGAGAGGAGGGTGTTGTCCAAGCTCACATCCATCATGGACAACACCTTCCACCCCCTGCACCAGACTGTAGTGGAGCTGAGCAGCTCCTTTAGTGACAGACTTAGACACCCTGTCTGTAAAAAGGAGCGCTACCGCAGGTCATTCATCCCTGCAGCCATCAGACTTTACAATGCTGCACTATAACTGTAATAACTTATGAGCAATTACTATTTAATACCCTGTGCTATAACCTGTGCAATAATCATGTTAAATAAGTTAAATAAGACTTCCGCTGTAATAGTTATCTCACTACCTCTGTTGTTCTTTACCTGGTACCACTTTAATGTACAAAGTCAAATCCATATGTGTTAAGTCATCTTAAATGTACATAAGTCATCTTAAATCTTTGCTTTATTTCTATTTTTTTTCTCAATCCACAGTATATATGGGGACGCACTGTTTATACCTCATGCACCTTTTCCTCCATTTGGCACCTTCATTGATTATTGAGCCGATGTGACACGGGAATTTCTCCACTGTGAGATCAATAAAGTCTATCTTAGCTTACCTTATCTTACCTAGACAAAGAAAACTGGCCGATATTACAGAGAAGTGTCCCAATAAAAGTGAAACAGTCTGGTCTAACAACAAATCATAGAAATAAACCTGTTGGAAATGTTAGAATTTCACTACAAAACAGATTTGCTCCACTCCAACATGAGACCCAGAAAGATCATGACAACAATCAAGAGTATGTCAACAATCTTCACTCTAAGCTACCAGAGAAAAAACAAGCCACAGGACCAACAACCCTAATATTATTCAATGGATCTATATGTAAAATTAAACACTTCTGTAACAAGAAAAACACAGATATGTTGATTTATAACTCTTTGAACAGTGGCCTGGTGTCTATAATATCATCCTTCCAAGGATCATGAAAGTATGCCCGACCCTGGAAATCACTTTTAATCAATGACTCCATTACTGACAATAATATTGGTGTCATGTTTTAACCTGTAAAACCCAAATATAGAAAAATACACAAAAAAAAATTTCAACCACTCAGATGTTGTTGTAGGGGGCCCTTGAGGCTGAAAATGAAGTGTTTTCAAAAAATTTATGTTTTAGTAAGTTTTTACAGAAATGTTGTAATATTGCAACATTGGGCCAAATGGGGAGCAGAATTTCCTCTATTTGTACTTGTTGTCTGAACAACAATATATAACTACAGATTCATTTGCAAGGTTTTGCTTTTATCCCAGGACAGTATTACATGAAAAATAATCTCAGTCATGTTGTTATGAACAGTTTTTTTTTAATTTATTCCAGGAAGAGAACTTTTTATTTACAATGATAGTCCCAAAAACAGTTCCTTTCCTCTGAAAAACAGAGGCGAACATCGCACTTGCTGCAATGGGTATTCGTATTCCTTTTACTGCAATGTCTCTTGACGTCCTCTCTTGACCTTCATGGGGAAATGTCCAGTGAGGTCCTTGCGCACATGGGTGCGCACGTGGGGTGTGCACATGATTTCTTGGAGGGACAATTTGGACTCCCATCATCTAAAGATGGTCTCTTCCTAGCACATAATTGTGCTCTTCTGGTACCACCTGCAGGCATTTCTCCCTGAATGATTCAAGCCATGGTCTGAGTTTCCAGAGTTTGTCCCTCTTTTCAATCTCTGACACTGTCAAATTGTTGACAAAATGTAATTTTGTCAGAAGAGATTGGAATCTGTTGCGTGGCATCACATCAGCAATAGAGGGGTGCCGCGTATCTGTCTCCCAGTACATACGGCTTCCAGACATTTGTACCAAGCCCATCCTCAGGTACATGGCAAACATTTTCTGTATTTCCTTTGTATTAGTGTTAACAGATCTTCCATCATTTTGAACGCTGTACTCATTTGTACTTGTAGCCAGAGCTTGAATCATGTCCTCTGACACAAACTTTTGGAAGTATTGGAGTGGTGTGTGGAGGAAGGTTACATCGTCTGTGACAGGTGGACCAGAAAAATCGGTATTGGGACTGATAAAATCCTTTTTTTGCCAGTGATATCTGTCACGGGGCTTGATGCGTTCATGTTCTTGGGGCTCAATGTCCACATTGGCTGGGTAGTCAGATGGCTCTTGGTTTTCTTTGTCCACACAGGGATCATTGTCTGACTCCTTGTCACTCGCATCGGTGTCATCAAGGGGTATGTCCACATCACTCTCTCCATCTTGGATGATTGCAATGATATCCTGCACACTGTACTGAGGATCTTTCCTTGCTGCTGGCATTTTAGATAATCTGCAGGAAAAGACGGGGTGGTGAAGAGATTGATTTTAATTTGAAGTGTTTACACATTGCACTGAAGTAACCCATTCACACATTTCACTGGTCACACAATACTGTGTGGCCGATCAATTCTAAACTCTGTTTATCATCAAAATAGGAATGCAAGTAGCCTCCAACTTACAGCCACACCTTACATTCCTGAACATCAACCCCTCTTCCAGAGCAATGTAATGCAAAGGCCCCTCCAAGCATCCCCCACACCTGCTTTGACTATGAATTGATTGGAACATTTCCTTATCAATAGCCAAGACAAAGGGCAGACATACACAACATGGCTGTTGTGTTGTAGACATGTTAGAAAGCCCTGCCTTCTGTGATAAGGGAAAAATACCGAGTGGTTCAAAGCTATATTGGGAAAACTTCCTCTCAAGACATTCCTCTCAAAAACAGGGTTGTTTTGACTACCACATTCACCCAATGTTGTAATATTGCAACAATTACAAAACAAGCTCTAGATAAAATGTAGGGCACATTTTCCACAATAACTACATATTTACATGTTGTAGACACTGTAATAAACACAGAAAAAAATATGCAAAGCTTTTTACTTACTTCAATTAGATAAATCCAGTCCAGTAAATTGAGGGGATGATGCTCAAGCAAAAATCTGGAGGTTGTGTGACTTCTTCACCTGAGGGCAGGTCTTGTATACAAATGTAGGACCCAATAGCATTGTGAGACCAAACAACATGACCCAATGAGTATGTTAATGCAGTTGAACCAAAAAAAAAAAAAAAGTTTATTTTGGGATGATAAAAAAATTTTGTAATTCTGCAACAGTGGGTCTTACACAGAAACATGGTTATATGAATTTAATCCATCCATCCATCTTCTTCCGCTTATCTGGGGTCGGGTCACAGGGGTAGCAGCTTCAGCAGGGAGGCCCAAACGTCTCCTGCCACTTGGGCCAGCTCCTCCGGGGGAATCCCAAGGCGTTCCCAGGCCAGCAGGGAGACATAGTCCCTCCAGCGTGTCCTGGGTCTCCCTCTGGGCCTCCTCCCGGTGGGACGTGCCTGGAACACCTCACCAGGGAGGCGTCCAGGAGGCATCCTGACCAGATGCCCGAGCCACCTCAACTGACTCCTCTCGACATGGAGGAGCAGCGGCTCTACTCTGAGTCCTCCCCGGATGACTGAGCTCCTCACCCTATCTCTAAGGGAGAGCCCAGACACACTACAGAGAAAACTCATTTCAGCCGCTTGTATCCGAGATCTCGTTCTTTCGGTCACGGCCCAAAGCTCGTGACCATAGATGAGTGTAGGAACGTAGATCGACCGGTAAATCGAGAGCTTCACCTTTTGGCTCAGCTCTCTCTTTACCACAACGGACCGGTACAGCGCCCGCTTCACAGCAGACACCGCATCAATCTGCCTGTCGATCTCCCGCTCCATCTTCCCCTCATTCGTGAACTTAATTTGAATTTAATGAAGCACCTATTCTAATAGAGTTGACTCCTCCAAACTACAACTTTCTTTGCGAGAGCAGACAGCGAAGGAAAAGTGGAGGAGTCGCAACTCTGTTTGTGTAAAAAGTGTAAAAAGGTGTTTTTAGGAAAATTCAACTCTTTTGAATATTTGGCTCTTCTGGTAAAGAGCCTGGTATGAACTATGTTCTTGAATGTCTACAGGTCTCCTAAGTCCCTTAACTTTTTTAATGATCTTAGTGACCTCCTAACTGATTTGTGTTGATTATAACTGTTTAATTATTTTGGGAGACTTCAAGTTTTATGTTGACAACCCTGAAGAAAGAGCTGCGAAAGAACTGTGTCACACTTAAACTTTAGTTTAACTCAATATACCTTGATATAACTTAAAACTGAAAAATGCAAGGGAATCTCTGTTCTCTGAGATCATCAAGAAAAACATTAATAATGCTCGTGTCTTATTTGCCACAGTCAACAGATTAACAAATCCTCCTGTGTCCGTGACTTCTGAACTCCACTCCACCAGGGCCTGCAATGAATTTGCTAACTTCTTTACTGAGAAAATCCTAAAGATTAGACGATCAGTTTGTACATCCATATCAACTCCAGAACCTAGGCTCTATCCAACTAGAACTTAACTTGACAAAATGTCCCAATTCAGCCAAATAAATTACTGAAGCTTAGAGGACATCATTCAACAGCTATGTTCCTCCTCCTGCTGCCTTGATGTTCTACCCACAGTTTTCTTTAAGAAAGTTTTGCCTGTCATAGTGTTATGCCATAAGCTGGTTGAATATGCTTATTATTATTATTAATTATAATTTGGTATTATAATTTAAATAATAAATCATTCAACTCAAATTTCCGCTATAACAAATATAGTTCAAATGGTGGTGATGTTAGCTATAAGCTTGTAAGTATTTATACCACTAATGCATTAGTTAATTTGCTGTTATGAACTCATTTATGCTGGAATAAATGATCAGGTCGGACTGTTAACCGACGAGGTTTATCCAGCAGGCTGTGAGAATCCCAATGTAACTGCAATTAGAGTTTAAATCCTTATTCCTTATCACCATCCAATGATATTGTCTCTGTATTAATATCAGATGTTAACTCCAAAGGAGGTTAGCTCTGATTTCTGAACACCCAGGCAACTGTATATTGGATTGAACACAAAACAATGTCTATTCCGCAGTCGTTGGTTTTATTGAACCAAAAGCAATTCCCTGTTACAGTAATTCTCTGATTCAACAACTTTGGAATTCTTACTCATTACTAAACTAACATGCAAACTATATATGTGGAAATAAAGAACAAAACAAAAATAAACAATGGATTAAAATGAGCGGTTCGCAGATCTTAACTTAACTCGCAGTTATTTAACACCGCCCTCGAAACACCGGCATTTCACGTATCGGCATTGACAGACAGAACAGCTTCGGGAATCTCACTGGACGCTTTGATGTCTTACACAAAAGCTAGTTCAGCTAAGCTACTTACAGTTCAGATACCCGTCACCCTCCCAAGATGGCTGCTACGATGACGTATGAGGGGAGGTCCTAATGACGTAACCACGCTTACGCTGATGGGATAATGCCTCGCTTCAAGAGGGCGCAGCTAACTGGGAGTTTAAAGCAAAGCCCGGGACTTGAGCTCGGACAAAGAGATTAAATTGATAAGAAGAAGTAAAAAGAGAGAGGGGGGGAAAGCAGGGAAGAAGATGGAAAAGAAACTGAAACAGTGACCCACTGCGGGGTTCTTGACGGATCACAAATCAACACAGCAAAATCAATTGTAAAATGCATGCACATACAAAGAAAATGTTCAGCAAAATAATTCCAACTTCGTCGTGGAATAAAAGCATTAACCAACACCTACAAAGTTCTAACGCCTGCCCAGGCACTTCTAAACACCCTGTTGGTGAGACAGAAATAAAAGGGAAAACCCCGTTACTTTGAGGTGCCTCGGGGCTGGTCCGGAGCGCTCCGAGTAATGGCTTTCTGGACGCGCCTTGACGAGCGCAGATGTCCACAGGCTGCAGCGGGACGGGGGAGAAGCTCCTTCGTTTCTTCCTCCGGGTTCAACAGTCGCTTTGTTGGCCAGACAAAGCGGGGTCCTCTTCGATCACTGGGAGATACGGCGTCTCTCAGTCTTTTGATCAGAGGGAATTTAAAAGTACTTATTTTAGTCGACCTCCTGTTATAAAAAGCAGGGAATAACCGTTGCGTCGAAAAATCTCGGTCCAGCGAGTAATCGAACACGTGGCGTGGGATCACCCCAACGGAAACAGCTGTGTGTGTGTGTCTTCTCGGGTTGGCTAAAAGCCAGGGAAGAAGGAAGATTGCCGTGTGTGATCGGCTTTTATAGCCATCACCATAGCAACCTTATCTTGATCGGCGGCCATTTTGCCATGTTGCGTGATGGGAGTTGGTGGCCATTTTGACCACATGAGTTGGTGGCCATTTTGACCACATTGCATCATGGGTAACGCAGTCCGTTACGTCCCGAATTGATGCCCGCTTTTTGTCACGTCTGAACTGGCACAACATACCCCCCTTTAGCTTTGAAGAGTGGGATGCTGGTCACAGTCTTTAAAGCTACAACCAAGTCAATTCTGGCGTGACGAAAATCCGTTGTGCATGAGTGGAACAACCTAATAGTCTTTCTAGTAGTCCATTGGGATTCATGCAGTTCAGTTCATCATCCAAGAGGAGGAAAACAAAACCTTCATTGTGCCTGGGTCAGTGACCTAGCCTGGGCAGGACTAAGCTATAGCTAGTCATTTCTATTGGCTAATAAGGCAACAATAAAGTAATAATAAAAAAAAGAAATGCAAACTTCACAATCACCATTGTCAATACATTCATTGGTCATCAGGTTTGAACTTTGAACCAAAGAAAGGAGAGAGGGGAAAAGGCAAAGGAAAGAGACAGCAGTTCCTAGTCTGATCAGCTTGTGGCCTTTGAGGAGCTGATGTTACGAACCTGGGGGCGACGAAGGTGAGGGTGTCAATCCTGGTTTGCAACTGTTTGATCTGCTTGTATGCTGCATACGCCATCGCAGTAGTGATGGCGCATCCAAATACAAGGAGAACCACAATAATGGTCATAATGTGAGTGTCGGTCGACTCTGTAGCTCTGGGGAAGCGAAGCAGAGGGACCGAGCTCAACTCTGATGAAGTGAGACTGAATTTAATCAGCTGGGTGCCTGCAAGTAAAAGCTGTCTTTCAATGCCGACATCAATGCTGAAATTGTATCCCTTAAAGACATCTATTATTTCAATCTCTGAGTCATATTTGTCAACGTCAAGGTGATGCAGAACCATGTTTCCAATGTGGACTACAGCGCCTTGAGGTGGGGAACAGAAAATGGTTTGGTTGGGCAGTTTTAGTCTAGTAACTGTGTCATGCTGCTCGTAGGATAACAGGGCTTCTGCCTCTGGGGTGCTAACGAGCCAGCGGTTACCTGCCCGCTGAATTTTGGTTTCCACACCTGCATCTTTAAGGGTCATTCTAGCCTGACAGTTTTGTTCAGGAGATTCATTCCTTAGACCACACAGGTAATGGGTAATGTCTCTGATAAATGGGTTGCTTGGGCATACCCAGTGGATGTCTTTGGTTTTGGTACACAAATCCAAATTAGGGACTAAATAAAGTTTGGGGTCAGCATCATGATAGGCCAATATTGAGGGAGTTTGTAGGTGTACGTGGGTCTCACCTTGCCAAAAACCGACATTCAATACTGATTTAAGCCTATACACATTAGCTCTTTCAATGATGGGAAGGTTTAGCATAAATCCTATCTCCAAGTTGTCAGGATTTACAAATATCGGAATTGCACTACCTAGGCTGTACGCCAGGTGTATTTGTGGTGGCTGCAGTGTTTCACTAGAGGCAGATTTGAGAACCTTTTCGACCAAATCTACTGGTACCAGGTACGGAGGAGTCCGTCCTTCAGCAAGGCTATTTATGGATGAGCTAACCTCTCGAGTGAGGTCCTGCATAAAATCTCTAACAACCTGAGTATACATCATGTCATTCTTTACCACTTCTGTGAGCGTTTCCAAAGCAATGCATGGTGTTATGGCTGAGTGTGAAATTATAGACGTGAAGTTATGTATGGACACTTGCTTTATTAGTGCATGTTTAAAGTGTCCTGATTGAACATGCACTTGTCCTATTTAATGCTATGCATTGTTCTCTTCGGTGGGGGCGGGTTAGGCTCCGTTCCCTGTGAGGAGAGTTTAGTGGACGGTTTAGTTTGGTTCGCTTGAACCCATGTGTACTCTGGACTTTGCACGCTGGCTTCTAGGTTCTTTCGTGGCCACGCGAAAGTCGTTCGGAGACGGTCTTTTAAGTCAGTGACGCACTGGTGTGCAGTGTAGACGGTTGTCACACTGACGTCTTCGGGCTGGTAGATGAGATTCAGGGGAAGTGTCCTTTGTCTTCCTGTCATCATCTGGAAAAGTGTCACCCCTGTGGAGCATGGTGAGGTAGAGCGGACTAGCATTAGGACCAGGGGAAGCTTTGTATCCCGGTCCCTGTCATGGCTGCTGGCATGTTCCTTTGACATGCTGACCACGGTGCAGTTCATTCGCTCCACCTGTCCGGATGACTGTGGGCGGTAGGTGATGTGGAATTTAACTTCCACGCCCAACATGTTGAAAAGCACGGTCATAATGTTTGACGTTCCTCTGTCCGAGTCGATGGACAGGGGAAGGCCCCACCGGCTGAAAACGTGATTTAGCAGCAGGGCTGCTGTGGTGACAGCGGTGTCATTCGGTGCCGGCAAACATTCGACCCATTCTGTGAAACTGCCTGTTATTGTCAAAAGATATTTGTTATTTCTTGACGATTTGGGGACTGGACCGATCCAGTCAGTCTGCAAATGTGACCATGGAAATATAACCCCCCTTCGCTGAAGCAGGGCTCGGTCTGGCGGTCGTGTGGGTTGTAACTGGCTGCAGGTTAAGCAGCCTTGTACATACTCCTGGTTGTCCTGGGCCGTTGAAGGCCGGGACGCCACCTGTTGGAGAGTTTTCAGATTAGCTTTGTAGCTTCTGTGTTCTCCTACTGGTGAGCCATGGATGTGTGTCAATGTGATCCCAAGTTCATTTGAATCTTTGGGCTGAATGGGCTGAAACTCATAAAACAACTCCTTAAGTGCTGTTTCCTCTGTTTCAGTGGTCAGTGCATCAGCTTTTCCCAGCTGTTGCATAATTTCTGTTTCGAAACCAGGGCAGGGCTCAGTGGGTGAGTCCCGGTTCTCTGGTTGATTTGGTGCTGGTTCTGTTGGGTTGGTTGCTGTCGCATACACCAACAGGTTTCCTTCAACTTCAAGCGTAGCACCACAAATGGATCCAGCAGGCCGAGCTTCATGTCGCCTGATTTGGATCATGCTGGAAGGAAAAGTAAACACGGTGTCTGGAGAGTCCTGTCTGCCGGTCAAGGATAAGGGCAGGTCTCCGATGACGGGAATGCTCAGCTCAAAGTCGTGGAAAGAGCTTTCGATGAGCACCCCAAGAGGTTTCTTCGCCACCACTTGGATCGGCATGTGGGTTGGATTCTCCACTAGCAGGTAAGCTGAGCGATTGTTCAGCTCAAGCAGGGGTGTGCCCCGGATGACCAGGTTGGATTCCTGGAAATAAGAAAGGGGTTGAAAGAAAACCTGTGTGCTCTGCCTTTGTTGTCCTTTCAGGATGGCTAATCTAATAGGTACACCTGCAGTCTGTGGTGGTATTAGCATGTTTGTCTCGCTAGCCACCTGGCAAGCCTGTGGGATGGTTTGCCCTGATCGCATGGCTTCAGGGATGCCCAGGCAGGAACTTGGGGTCACGTGAGCTTGGGCCCACAGGACCTGGTTACAAGTGTCCAGCTGTGCACCCAGCCGTATCAGAAGATCAGCACCAACAAACACTGGAGGATGCAAATTCTCCACAATGCTGAAAGGATGAGAGAGCTGTCTTGTGCCAATCTGTGCATAAAGTAAGCACACCCCCGTTGCTTTCAGAAGCCGGCGAGGCCAGTCTGCTGAGAGCAGGTAGTGGCTGTGTTTTGTTTCAGCCAGATGGGGCTTTTCACGGCACAGAGAGCTGTACAGATCTCTGCTGATCGCAGATTTCTCTGACCAAAGAGCCAGCAGCACGTCTGGCATGAATGTGCTTTCCAGGTGCACACCTTCGGCCACTCTGGGGTTATAGGGTTCAACTCCAGAGTGTTTAAGTGAGCAGAGGAAAGATGTGTGGCTGCAGAGAGAAGTTCTCTGATCGCTGAGAAGCGGTGGTGTGTCAGAGGATTTGGAAATCGGCTCTGTGGAAGGCAGAAATGGTGCTAAAAGTTCTTTGGGCTCTTCTGAGCAGGTCACCTGGTGGATAGGGACGGACAGTCCACTCCCAGAAGTGAGGGGCTTTGGAGTCCCCACTTGGGCCCAAAGATGACCATGATAGCAGTCAATGAGTGGGGCTAACCTGTTCAACAGGTCCTGACCCACAAGAAAAGGTTCTGTGTCCAAAGTACATATGTAGATGGGGTGCACCAGGGTCATGTCACGGAAAGTGATGTCTAACCACGCCCGTTTGGTGATGCATGACTGATCCTGAGTGTAGCTGGTGATGCCCACGTTACAGGTCTCCACCTGGAACGGTTTCCCAAGAGACACCATAGCTCTGGTCACCTCATCAAACAAATCTGAGCACATTAGACTGATCTCGGAACCCGTGTCTAAAAGAGCATTTGCAGTTACACATCCTCCGATAACTGTCGAGCAGTATAAGCGATGCGCATTTTCATGATGGTTTAGCTCACCTAGAAACTTTAGAAAAGTGGTTTTCTGATCACCTGCTGATGGGATCTTAGAAGGTTGTCTGTGAATTTTCGGTTGGTCCCCCCCCCTTAATCAGATACACTCTGTTAGAAGGGGGAGCCTGGTCCACGCCTAGTCATGCTGGCGGGGGTTTTGGGCCTGGCTTACCTGGAGGGTCGACAGGATTGGATGATGGCTGGGACAGCTGCGGCGCGATCTGATGCACTGTTTCGACTAGCGACCTGCGAAAAGTCTCCTCCATCTCCTTTCTCATTGACTCCTCCATGCGCAGGTTCCAGCCTTTGTTGTCATGTGTGCTTTTCGACCTTTCCGGCCTGTCAGTTTGCTTACCGTATCGAACTGGATCCGGCCTGTGCCATTTTTGAAACCTCTCACCTTCCATGCTGCCATGCTGACCTCTACTATCCTGAGAAGCTTTCTTCTGCTGCGGCTCAAAACCATGTTGCTTCTTAGGACCAAATCTAGTTTTAGGTTTGAAGGGAGGCATCTCATGTCCCTCCAGACCTAAACTCTTTTCTGGTTCGGCTTGAATCTGCAGAACCTTTTTATCACTATCGGCTCCTTTGTTGGGCCGGACACGTGTTTCCCATGCCACCTGCGCATATTTCCTGATTTCCTGCATGGTAAGTTTCTTGGTTCTACAATGCATGGTAACCTCATAACGCACGCTTTCATGAAGATTATGGAGGAACAAAGATTTGAAAGTGTGGTCTTCCTCCAAGCCGGGAGCATTTCGTCCCTGAAAGTAAGCAGCCCGCAAGCGATGGTAGTACTCTTTTGGTGATTCAGTTCTCTTTTGCTGAATTGCAAAAGCTCCAAGAGTTGCAGAAGCTGGGTCTGTAAACACAGAATATTCTTCTCTTAAAGCCTGACAAAGAGCTGAATAACGGTCACGTGTAGCTGGAGGGAGGCTTTCTATGAAAACATGGACACTTCTGGACGTGGTTTTCCAGATAAGCCTCAACTTTTCTCGAGCCGAGGGGCTATATAAGTCTAGCAGACAGCGCTCTACCTCTCTGAGATAGTCATCAATGGTGGATTCTGTATTGCTAGGATCAAAACGCTCTATGTCTCGGGCCAGGGACTCAAGTTGACGCATCCGCAGTCCCTGTTCAGGGATCGGAGCTGGTCCATCTGAGTCCTCTCCTGACGACTCCTGCCTGCGGTAACCACGATAGGAGGGAGGCTCCAGTTCTGACCACCTACCTGGCGGAGGCGGCCGTTCGTGGGACGCAGGGGGACCCTCCCTGTCATGAACTCTTGTCTGTGGATGCAGTTTAGAGGAGTGGGGTTCACCTGTGTCCCAGGAACGGTGCTCCCGTCGCCCTGGTGGGGGGAAAAGATCATAGCGGGCCGTGTCAGGGGTCAGGTGGGAAGCAGGTGTTTTCCCATGATTTACATCATGTGGATCAGTCCTGATTGCCACCGTAAGTTGTTTAGGCATTTCTTTCCGTATCACACTGCTATATCTGTCCTGACCTTCGCTTACCCTTCGCTCAGAAGGTGTCTGAGGGCCCAGTTCATCCAATGTCCTCCAGGTGTGATCTCCATGTTTTCCTTTGGAGTTCTCACACTCAGATCCTTCTGTCTGCAAGCTAATGCAATCCTCCTCTCGCTCCTCTGTGAGATGACAGCTGCCCTGAACCCTTCTCTGTTCTAGCTCCCTGATTCTTTCCTCAGCTAAAACACGCCTCTCAGTTTCTATCACTAACCTTCGGTGGTATAATGCAGATAACTCACCCAAGACATCTGCTACCAATCTACCCTTTGGCTTGCTCTGGACCTCCTCCACCAATTCCTGAATTCTCCTCTCACAGTCCTCTATGTTAAACTGATTCAGACGGGTTTGTTCGTCCGGTGTCATTTTAAGCAGTGAGCTAATGACACCCTGAGCCTCCATTCCAGTGGAATGGTTTGGACCTTCAGCTCCTTTGACTGAAGAACCGCTACTATCCATTCTTTGTCAGCTATGGATAACAACACAACAAGTAACAACACTGTAGTTTAGCTCAGCGCTAAACGACAGACAACAAATAACAACGCTGTATTTTAGCTTAGCACTAAGCAACAACGCATACACTTTAATTTAGCTCAGCGCTAAACAACAACTGCTAACAACAACTGTTAAGTGGCTTCACTTTAACTGTTAACAGCAAACACATTAGGCTGCGCAGGGGAAAATCAACCCTGCGACTTACAACTCCTATGTTTTAGGAACGGTTAGTATGCTTGTTTAACTTTGAGAATATTAACTTTGAGTGACATGGACCACTAACCTTTCGGCCAGTGATTCACTGATAAAGCTGTAGCTTTGTTTGTGATGTAAGTTATTTCAGAAACAGGTGCTCTACACATGTGTGGAAAAATAGCAAAGTGTTTTGGAGCTTCAGAGGTGGCAAAGAATGACAGTTGAAAACCGCTAAATTGCAACCTTAGTCTCAAAATCACAGCTCAATTTTGACCACTTATGGTGAGCAGAAGGGGATAAGGGAGGAAAGCAAAGAAAAATTTTCAAAATAAAATAATAATAAGAGTAAATTAAAAAAAATTCAAAAAGGGAAAAAAAATTAAGATATGATAATAAGTTGGGGAAAAATTAATAAAATAAAATTAAAGTGTCAAAAAGGCGTAACCATAAGGCAAGTTTAAAGAAACTGACTTTCAAAACATTCCCTCCGGGACACTGAGCGATATAAGCTGTCTTTAAAACCGTGACTGCAACTACCTATCCTGGCCACCAGATGGAGGCAGGGTGCCCTTCACTTTGGGAAGACTGAGTTGTAATTACACACAATGTCCAGCCGATGGGGAATCGGGTCCCTCTTTAAAACAATTATGCTGCAATTACACACAACGTCCACCAGATGGAGGCAATGTCTCTCTTTTCAAAGCAGAACACGACACAGACTCTGATTGACAAGTAGCAGACGCTGGCTGCTGTCTATTTCAATCTAGCTGACTTCCAGTCCAGAAATCAATATTCAAACCTCCGGTTAACAACCTCAAACCACCACAAACACGTATATATTTAGTAATGATACCTCCTTAATCAATTATGACTGAATAGCCCTTTTGGCAAGGTGAGCAGTCAAAATGCTGGAATATGGATTGTGTTCATTAAATTCATAAGTTGCTGGTTATTCGATTTAGTCTAAAGGAACGCCAATAAGTAGACTCATGCCCACCCAGGGACGCCAATTTATGTTATGCCATAAGCTGGTTGAATATGCTTATTATTATTATTAATTATAATTTGGTATTATAATTTAAATAATAAATCATTCAACTCAAATTTCCGCTATAACAAATATAGTTCAAATGGTGGTGATGTTAGCTATAAGCTTGTAAGTATTTATACCACTAATGCATTAGTTAATTTGCTGTTATGAACTCATTTATGCTGGAATAAATGATCAGGTCGGACTGTTAACCGACGAGGTTTATCCAGCAGGCTGTGAGAATCCCAATGTAACTGCAATTAGAGTTTAAATCCTTATTCCTTATCACCATCCAATGATATTGTCTCTGTATTAATATCAGATGTTAACTCCAAAGGACGTTAGCTCTGATTTCTGAACACCCAGGCAACTGTATATTGGATTGAACACAAAACAATGTCTATTCCGCAGTCGTTGGTTTTATTGAACCAAAAGCAATTCCCTGTTACAGTAATTCTCTGATTCAACAACTTTGGAATTCTTACTCATTACTAAACTAACATGCAAACTATATATGTGGAAATAAAGAACAAAACAAAAATAAACAATGGATTAAAATGAGCGGTTCGCAGATCTTAACTTAACTCGCAGTTATTTAACACCGCCCTCGAAACACCGGCATTTCACGTATCGGCATTGACAGACAGAACAGCTTCGGGAATCTCACTGGACGCTTTGATGTCTTACACAAAAGCTAGTTCAGCTAAGCTACCTACAGTTCAGATACCCGTCACCCTCCCAAGATGGCTGCTACGATGACGTATGAGGGGAGGTCCTAATGACGTAACCATGCCTACGCTGATGGGATAATGCCTCGCTTCAAGAGGGCGCAGCTAACTGGGAGTTTAAAGCAAAGCCCGCGACTTGAGCTCGGACAAAGAGATTAAATTGATAAGAAGAAGCGAAAAGAGAGAGGGGGGGAAAGCAGGGAAGAAGATGGAAAAGAAACTGAAACAGTGACCCACGGCGGGGTTCTTGACGGATCACAAATCAACACAGCAAAATCAATTGTAAAATGCATGCACATACAAAGAAAATGTTCAGCAAAATAATTCCAACTTCGTCGTGGAATAAAAGCATTAACCAACACCTACAAAGTTCTAACGCTTGCCCAGGCACTTCTAAACACCCTGTTGGTGAGACAGAAATAAAAGGGAAAACCCCGTTACTTTGAGGTGCCTCGGGGCTGGTCCGGAGCGCTCCGAGTAATGGCTTTCTGGACGCGCCTTGACGAGCGCAGATGTCCGCAGGCTGCAGCGGGACGGGGAAGAAGCTCCTTCGTTTCTTCCTCCGGGTTCAACAGTCGCTTTGTTGGCCAGACAAAGCGGGGTCCTCTTCGATCACTGGGAGATACGGCGTCTCTCAGTCTTTTGATCAGAGGGAATTTAAAAGTACTTATTTTAGTCGACCTCCTGTTATAAAAAGCAGGGAATAACCGTTGCGTCAAAAAATCTCGGTCCAGCGAGTAATCGAACACGTGGCGTGGGATCACCCCAACAGAAACAGCTGTGTGTGTGTGTCTTCTCGGGTTGGCTAAAAGCCAGGGAAGAAGGAAGATTGCCGTGTGTGATCGGCTTTTATAGCCATCACCATAGCAACCTTATCTTGATCGCCGGCCATTTTGCCGTGTTGCGTGATGGGAGTTGGTGGCCATTTTGACCACATGAGTTGGTGGCCATTTTGACCACATTGCATCATGGGTAACGCAGTCCGTTACGTCCCGAATTGATGCCCGCTTTTTGTCACGTCTGAACTGGCACAACAATAGCGTCTGAGTTGACTAAGATAATAAACACGTCCCTTCTGTCAGGTGTTTTCCCCCAGTCCCTAAAAACAGCAATTATCAAACCACTGTTAAAAAATAACAATTTAGACAAACTACTACTCCAGAACTACAGGCCCATCTCAAACCTCCCCTTTATCAGTAAGATTATTGAAAAGCTGTGTTTCAACAATTATACACCTTCTTAACTACGACCAGCCGCTTTGACGTTCTCCAGTCTGGTTTCCATGCTCACGACAGTACAGAGACCGCCCTTATCAAGGTGTTTAATGACATCAATATAAATACAGACTGTGGAAGAACCACCGTGCTGGTACTATTGGACCTCAGTGCAGCATTTGATACTGTCGATCACTCCATTCTGTTACTGTTTTCACCGTACTCCGTCTACGGTGAAGCACCCTCGGTGGACCCAGCTCTTTTTACCCAGTCAGGCGACCCCCACTTACTTATTACCTTGAATGTAGGACGCATAAAACAGACAAGTATGCTTTTAGTTATATTTTATCTACGTAAAGACAGAGAAACAGTTACAGTCACACCAGCGCTGATGGGCTCTTGATCGGCAAGAAGCCCCGATTGCTCAATACACATACATTATATAGGGATCTAGGTACACACCCATGCAAAGGCTGTACACATCCAAACTGTGACACCTCCGGGGTGGTATCTGATAGATATGTGCCAATCTTTTTGGGTCGGTGCCATCTAAGTGTGCCATGCAGCTCCAGGATAAACAGCTCATTCCACTTGACCTCGTTGATACCCTAACAATTCCAAACATGTTCACAAATCATTTTTGCAAGTCCAAGTCAAGTCTCAAGTCTTGAGTAGTTCTGTCGCAATAATCAATTAATCGCACAATAAATTCTAATCACATTAATTAATCAAAATAGGTGCAATAATTTGCATAAGCATGCTTGCTTGTTTACCCTTGTGTTTTCATCTCCGTCACTAAGATGGGATAGCAAAAAGGTTTCATTACGCTGCATCGGTGTCCGCTCACCCCTCCCTTCCTTCTAATTTCATGAGTGTAGGAGGGGTTAAATCTTGCCATGGATTCCCATAGAAAATGGGGGAATCTGGACAATAGTCGTTTGGTGGCTCATGGTAGGTGTGTGAGAAAGCACGAGGAGTGTTGCGCAGTGCAGCTTGAAGGAGGGGTACAGCCCTTTACCGGGTACTGTAGCTAATAACTGCTAGTGTGCTTGGTTAGTTGACCCCAAGGTTTTATTCCAGAGGAGAACTTTACTCACTGTGTTACTGTATGTTTCTCTCAAACACGACATCTGCAGGATGGGGGTTTTAGGATTTAAACCAAACAATGCCACCTGCTTAATTTGTCAGACTCAGAAGGTCAAGAGGATATACTCACGTTATTATGGTGTAATCATATTATTTGAAAAAGGTCCCCAAATGACAATAATATGATTTATCACAATAAGTTTTAGAAAAAAAATATCATCCAGTAAAATTGTGACAGGCCAAGTCTTGGGTAAAGTCCTGGGTATTTGAGTAAAATGCCTTTATAGTACTAATGATCTATCATGAGACTTGCTAAATGGTTTCCATAGAGAGCCGCACTGTTATATATATGGAATGATCGTTGGGCAGGTTCTGCCTATGCTGGGGATGCGTCAGAGCGTCCGCCATGTTGAATGTGGCAAATCTGCAGTTAAACTCAGACACTTATAAGAGACACAGTATCAGAGGGACTTTAATCTCAGAATATACTTTCTATTCATATTATTTTTATAATATTATGAGTTTATTTTCGTATCTCTCTTGGCTTCATTCTCCTGACTTTATTCTCGTAAAGAATAAAAACAATTATAAGAATATTTCCTGGCCCTATTACTCCAGGACTAAGAAAGTTTTGCAAACTGTGACTATTCTGGAAATGTTCCCCCTTAATTGTCATAATATGACATTTTTTTCTCATAATGTTACCACTTTTGACTTTTTTTTACTTTATTCTGCTATGACTTTTCTCATAGTAGTAATTTTATCTCTTTAATACTCCCTAAAAAGTATGTTGATAATCTGTGTCTATACCAGATCTTAAAAGGTTCACACGGTTTTATGAAATAATGAAGACTACAATGTTCAGATTTAACCAACTGATTTTTATAGTCATAACACATACACATATATGTATTTCTCTCTCTCTCTCTGTCATGTATACATATGTACTAAATTAATCCATGCGTTTATTTTTAGTCGAATTGATTACTGCAACGGTGTTTTAACAGGTCTGCCTAAAAAGTGGATCAGACAGCTGCAGCTGATCCAGAACGCTGCTGCCCGCGTCCTCACTAAGACTAAGAACGTAGAGAACATGGACCCGGTTCTAAAGTCCTTCCACTGTAATAGTAATAGTAAAAGTAATATCATCTTTATTGTCATTGAAACATACATTGAAACATACATTACAATGAAATTTGTTCTCTGCTTTTAACCCATCACCCTTGGGGAGCAGTGGGCTGCCATGTGCGGCGCCCGGGGAGCAATCTGGGTTTAATGGTCTTGCTCAGGGAGCCAGAGTGCAGGCGCTGGGGATCGAACCGGGTACTTGCATCCTTCTCTGAGTGCAAGCGCACTGCTCTAACCCCTAGGCCAACACCCCCCCCCCCCCAAACACTCACTGGCTCCCTGTATCTCAGAGAATCGACTTTAAAATACTTCTGGTAGTCTATAAATTCCTGAATGGCTTAGCACTTAAAAAAATCACAGACTTGTTATCATTGTATCAACCCTCCAGACCACTCAGGTCGTCTGGCCTCAGCCTGCTCTGCATACCTAGAACCAGAACCAAACACGGAGAAGCAGCATTTAGTTCCTACGGAGCCCCAGAACTGACATGGAAGAAAAAAGAGATACAGCATGCACACAAAATACTAATTTGTTCCCACAAAATACTAATTTGTTTCCACAAAATACTAATTTGTTCCCACTAAATATTAATTTGTTCCCATGAAATACTAATTTGTTCCCACAAAATACTAATTTGTGGCAACAAAATATTAATTTGTTCCCACAAAATACTAATTCGTTCCCATGAAATACTAATTTGTTCCCACAAAATACTAATTTGTTCCCACAAAATACTAATTTGTTACTACAAAATATTAATTTGTTACCACAAAATATGAATTAATTCCCAAAAATACTAATTCATGGCCACAAAACATATATAACGTTTGCATAAAAAACACTAAACATGATCTTCCTGCACAGCACACCTTCTCAGAGGAACGAAACTTAATGGACAAAGATAGCCTGATCAAGCTTTATTTTAGGCTGGGGATGAGCTACAAAGACATCCTGAGAAGTTTGATGTTTCAAGGGATTCTAATTAATGAGAGGCATTTGTATAGAATTTTAAGAGCCAGGTCGCTTCACCGGCAGAAATACAACTTGTATGCTGGGATAGACTTTATTGTTGACCAACTGCAAGGCTCTGGAAAGGATCACGGTTATCAGTGGATGTATGCTAAGTGCGTACAACATGGTATTCGTGTCAGAAAAGAGGATGTCCTCCTCTCTCTGCTGGACCCCATTGGTTCTCAAGCTCGCCAGGCCAGACGTCTCAGAAGGAGGCAATAGTTTGCTCAGGGACCTAACTTTTTGTGGCACATAGACTCATATGACAAACTGAAACCATTTGGGATATGCATTATGGTGGATTGCAGCTCTAGAATGACTCTGTCATACAAACGTTTTAAGCCTGAAATTGCTGGAATATCTGCTTCTCTGACCCATAAAAAGAGCTGGATCCACAGTTATGAAGCTCAGTAACTGAAGGCTTTATCTCCCTGCCTGTTTTTTTAAGATTCTGGGAGTCACTAAATGAACTGGATTCTAGGAATAGAATGCTCTTGTACTCTTTTATATAAAAGTACAAGAGCATTCTATTCCACAGCACAATACTTATACCACAAATTAATATTTCGTGGCCACAAATTAGTATTTTGTGGGAATTAATATTTTGTGGTAACAAATTAATATTTTGTGGGAACAAATTAGTATTTCGTGGGAACAAATTAGTATTTTGTGGGAACAAAGTAGTATTTCGTGGGAACAAATTAGTATTTTGTGTGCACGCTGTATCTCTTTTTTCTTCCATGTCAGTTCTGGGGCTCCGTAAGTTCCTATGCTCCATTGATCTGGAACAAACTTCCAGAAAACTGTAAAAGTGCTGAAAGCCTGAGTTCCTTTAAATCAAGATTAAAAACACATTTGTTTATGACTGCCTTTGACTGTTCTAATTGAACTGTATTACTGAAATAAATACATTTGCCTTGCCTTGCCTTACTTATGTATACATTCATACATACACACACACACACATATATATATATAAACACTTATTTACTTAGAATACTTCAAAATCTATATATGCACATCAATCAAAACATCGATCAAAGCCAATTTGGCTGCCACCAATCTCTATGAATTAATCTCTATATATTTTGTTACAAGTATATATAAGCTCCATCTATATCTTTCTATCTGAATACTTAAAACATATATACAGGGAACATAGACGTTTACTACTTTCTACCACATACAATATGGCGGTGACGTCGACGTGGAAACCTGCGCCCAATGGGACATCTACGTATATGATGTCTATGGTCGCCTCCATATCTGTATGGGTGCATGTTTCGCGTTACGTCAGTGATGCTAAGTTCTGCTGCGTGACTGTTTGACAGCCCCTCTGCTGTTTTTCTACCTCTGATGTGTGCGGGTAAGAAAAGAACCCGAGCAGCGATCAGTCAAGTTAGTAAAACAAAAAACATTTAAAAATAAAAGATTGTTCACAAGTCGGAAATTGCAAGTCTCAGTCAAGTCTGAAGTCATTAAATGTGCGACTGAAGTGCGACTCGTGTACGAGTCACAAACTCGAGTCCCCATCTGTGCTCCATTCTGTTAGAGCGCCTGGAAAACTTGGTCAGCCTCTCTGGTACAGCACTCAACTGGTTTAAATCTTACTTGAAGGACTGTTGTGGGAGTTTTGGGTGAAATTCTAAGCAATAGTAACTGAGCTCCCATCTTTACTAATTAACGAGACGGTGGTATAACGTTCCAGCACTTTTATTGAGAAACAGAGCAGAGATTCACATAGATGGAAAGTAATCGCACCCCACGGTTCCGCTGCAGTCTCTGTCTGCCCTGTCTCTGTCTGTGTCACTTTTCGGGCTTCCCCTAATACTGCACCGTGGCCTTCCCATGAGACAAAACAAAGACAGTCTATCGTAAACAATCAGTATCCCTCAGCAGCTGCAGCATTTGGCCTTGCAATCATAAAACAGTGGATCTTATACACAGACATCAGGTCTCCAGGCCTTCTCTGTCCGAGTGGTGTGAGGCCATAGTGACTTCAGAATAATAATTCTTATAACATTCCTCTCTTTTTTTTTTTTTGATGATGGCGTCGTCAGCATCAAGACAAAACAAGATGACCCATCACTTGAAAATGTGAACAAAGCACAGAGGAACCATTTCTGTAAACTCGTAAAGTGGGACCCAAAGGGTTCCCGTGTTGGAACCGGGTAGTGCTGGAACTTTTAATACAGATCAACATGAATGCTTCATAGAGCTTTAACACACAAGATCAAAGATTTAGCTTTTGTCTACAATTTAGGATTCATCTAATTAGGTAAGGCCTGTTTTAGGTACCTATGCGCACATTATTTTAAAATTACATTAGACTATGGTAAGCTAAACCCTGTTCAGTAACCAAGGTCGAATCCGTCTACTCTGACCCACCCTGAATACCCTCCTACTCCTTTCTCCACTCACCCCTACGATGGACAATAATCCACCACTCCAAACTTACAACACCAGGAGCAAAGGCAGGAGAGGTTCAGTGCGGGCAGGGGAAACGCCAGAAAAAGCTACCCCTAGGGGGCAGTAAAAACTGGCAAGCCCCCCTCCCAGGGAGATCTGCTCTCGGCCAATCTGAGCCTGAAAACCCTGTATTGAATCTAAGTGTTAACATTACCAGCTAATGTTAAAGGATCTTTAGAGCCAATCCGATCCTGGTTCTTCCTATATCAAATCAAAAAGGTGCATAAACCATAGATCCTTGTGTGTCTGAAGCAAACAGTTTCCATTTTTTTTTACCATAAAACCATATTGATCAACATGATGTAACATTAAAGTGTAGATCTCATAACACAAAAAAATCAAACATGTGAGTCAGTGGAACAGAGCAGTTAAACAAACAGCAACACAATATGAGAAGAGTTCTAAACGTCAAGAACGCAAAGTTAAGGAAGCCTTCAGGCCATTCAGGCACAAGGCAGAAAATAATCTAATCGCGCTTAGTGTCTCTTCAGGCAACTCCTCCCGTTGAAGAATAAGGAATCAGCGTTCTCTGGCTTCTTCATCCCCAGTCCTCTTCATGGTTCCTCCTCGCAGGCTGGACGATTGAGCAGGATGGTAATAAGCGTTCAGTTCTGGATGGGCACTGAGCATTTTATTTTGCATTTCTCTCTAATAAAACACTTTGTGAAGATGGTCTGCAGACACGAGTCCTTGTTTCCACTGGAGAACAGAAACAAGGTGTTATTAGTGTTCTTATCAAAACCCCTTTCATGTGTCATTTATTAAAACATCCTCCAAGCACTTTCACATTCAAGATATTTCTGTGCACAATTATTTAGCTTTCAGAATTCTGTAATTTAATTATTAATTAAAATAGTAATCTTTAAGTTCAAATGTATCTGCAGTAAATTCATAATAATTCTTAACAGAGTGTGTCTTAACTGTTGTTGTCTGACAGTTGAAGTTCTCTGCAACATAATTTCATTAACATATTCGTTTCATGTCATTTCCCAATTATTTTGAAAACCCAACTGAGAAAAAGAAAGCCTTTCCATGTGAAAGCCTTTTCCCTCTTTCTCTCTCTTTTTTTTTTAAGTGAGGTGCTGTTCTGCACAGAAAAGACAAAATATTTATACCATGCTGTTACTGTTCAAGGATGCCAAGGTTCTACAACACAAAACAAAGCAGAGAGCAGGAGAGAACAGGAGTTTTTTGAAAATGTTCTAACATTGTTGAACAACCAAAGCTACTTAAGCAAATCAGAATTAGTTCCCAAATTAATCCTAAAATAAAGTAAACCATACATGTGATTATTTATTTTCTTAAACTGAGGATTAAGGACTATTATTAAGAAGTTCTTGGGTGAACGCGTCTCTGCGTTCCTATTTGTCTAGGCCTCTGCAATCTGATCTATGATCTATGTATTCTGAGTGCCTGGTCAGGAAAGGTTAAGGTTCTCTGAAGCTTTCTGTTTTCAGCAACCCTGAAAACCCAGAACCCTTTACAGTCAGTGTAAGGTGTCAGGTAACCTGTGGGACCACCTTGTCGTCTCTCTGGTTCCACCAGCTGTGTCAAGTCCACAGCAGCTCGTCCTGGGTGCCATGCCCCAGGGGTCTCCACAACCCCCTGTGTGGAACGTCTCTCATTGTAAGGATCTCACCTTATGTCCCGTTCAAAACAGGAGTTCCAATGTGGGGTGTCTTTGCTGCTTTAATGTTCCTCAGAGAAAACCTTCATTCATTGATATCACCTTCAAGCTGTTACCCTTTTATCATCACAGCCCCCCAACCATCCTGACCAGATCCAAAATGTCCCCATAATTTAATCTAATTAAATTAATCTTACTTATTTTCTGTATGTAAGACGATATCCATTAAATTATCCTGATCTAAAAGCTGTCAGGTTAACGGGTTGTTAAAAAGACTTTTGAGTTATTTGTGTTCTAGTTGAAAGATATTAAATCTCCATAAATATTGTAACCATTGTACCCTGATGCTTTAATCCTAAATTTACCCATGTTAGTTAGTAGGATGTGTCATTATGCTAATTTTATTGCAACATTACCCATTTTAGCCAGTAACCTTTTCTTTGCGTTTTATTGATGCCTGCCAGAGTAGCAGAAATCAGCTTACTCTTAAGATGTTTATTAAATGAAATGGTATTTAAAAGTTCAGATTACTCTACTTATATAGTGAAAACTAATTAATTCATTTATTTATTAAACTGTTGATATAAAACCCACTTAATTTATTAAGTTGATCCATGATTCCATCAAGGTGCTTCTTTAAAAGTTTTCACCTTTACATAATCTTAATGTGTTTCGTAATGTGTGTTTTGTTTTAATTGTGTACAACAAAATCTGAAGTGAAATGCATGAAGTCGTGTCTGCAGAACTCATCTGTGTTTGTTGTCGAAGGTTGTCCGATGCCTCAGTCATAGTCCTTCATTGTCCATTTTCAGTCCAATGTCTAAATTCAGCAGCCCAACATTCTCCTTCCCTTCAACAGTCCATCCTCCAGTCCTCACGCCTGCAAACAGAATGAATTCTGCCAGCATTTTTTGCCAAAGAAAACGCTCCATAGGTTGAAAAGAAATTACAGCAAAACAGTCACAAACATTTTAACTACAGTGTTCCCTCTAACATGACAAACATAAAAGAAACAAAAGGATAAAAAAATAAATCAAACTTTGTCTCTGACAAAATAAAACTCAAAACTGGATCAGGCTGAAGTCAATGACATCACCTTTAGTCCTTGTCCCAAGGATCAGCCCCCATGGCACTGCGGCACTGTTTCTGCATTCTCTCGCATCTGAGAATGTCTAAAATGAGACTAAATCTCTATGTTAGCACAATCCTATCATATTGACCAGGTTTCTTTGCAAAGAAAAAGAAGCAGAAAGATAGAGCTGTTAATAGCAGAAAGCAACAAACATTTTTAAGACACCACCTTTCCTGCTGGAAGATCTGGCATAACTTGGTTAAAACTAAGTATAATTTAGTGTCCAAATCTGATTATAACTCCTTACCGCACTGCTATCACTATCTTTTCAGAGTCTTCTGTTGGCAGAAAAGGTGGCGTCTCCTTTAATCTGAAAGCAATAACTCAGAGAAAAACAAGAGTGTTAATAGCATGCAGTTAAAACCCTGGTCCCCTTAGTGTCCCTTTAACGTGATGTTTTCCCTTTTTTTCTTTGATCCTGGGAAGGTTTCTATTCTTCCCCTTTCCTTTGAAACTCTGTTCAAAACACCTCCAAAAGAAAGAAAACAAAAAAACGAAAGAAATGAACCAAAAAAACTTAAAACAAAATTGTTTTCCAAGGAGCACAATTATGTCTTTTCCAATATGACATAGGTTTTTGACTTATTACAAACCTTTTTGATATCCTTCTGGTCCTTTGACCATGTGTAATTGCTGTTAGTAATACGTTTATTCATATATACCTTATCGAACCTAATTGGTCAAGGGTGAAACTTTAAAGCAATGATTGTTCCCTTTTAGTTTTTGAGCTTTTAGTGTTTCTCTATAAATGATAAGAGTTTTCCCCATAATTCAGCACATTGAGAAGGCTACCCAAAACAAACCAAGATTAGAATTAGAATTTAACCCCTACAGAAGCTGGCTTTATTTATTTTTTCCCCTCTGACATAGTTTTCGTGCCCCAGGCCAGAACACACAGACCCAGCCTCGCCATAAACATTCAGATGTTTACATCATGGTCAGATTTGTTTATCATATCTATTGTCCTTCTCAGGTTATGCTGTCCGTCTGAGGTTCACCTCAGTTCAGCATAACTAATAACATCAGATGATTTTGTAACTGATGACGCGTGTAACGTGGCCTTCTGATATTTTGACGCTTTTCAAAATTTCTCATTAGTTGCATTCAAATTCCAAGTAAAAAATAAATAAAATAAATGAATAGAAAACCCTTAGAAAAGCAATTCATATTTAGTTCCATACAGGTTTGTTCAAAGCACAGTTTTTTCTCATCTATTTAAATAAAATAAAAAAAATCATCTATATCTAAACTTCTTTCACATGGACTGGTTTGTGATGAATCATTATTATTATAAGAAATGAGATCTCAGTAATTTTAAATTACTTTAGGGCTAAAAAACAAGTGATAGGATCTCAGCCTAAATTTGTAAAACAGTAAACTTATTAACAAGCTTATGTAACGCTTATTTCCAATTTCTAACAAAGCTGAAATATTTCCGTTCAAGACATGTTAATCTCTCCGTGTATCAATTTAATTTGGTCCTGATATTTAATGTTAAAAAACAAACTTTGTTATTTAAATCTCTCTTTTACTGTACCTCTATTGTTAACATAGTCCATGCTTAAAATGTCATTTGAATTACGGAGCTGCAGTTCTCCCAAAACAAATGAACATTCTGAAACCATGAACATTACTTTTACCCCGAATTAATTCACACAGATGAACGTTTAGTTACATAGATACATACATACGTACAGTTACATACAAACGATGACATTCAGACAGACAAACACGTGCAGGCCTGCTTTTTCACCATCTTAAATAGTTCTATGTTTTCATAATTTTTAAACGTCAACGCCGAAAGATGTTTTCAACGCGTTAAGTTCCCGCTTAGTTTAAAAGGTGGAGAGCGTGCGCTGGTTACGACCCCCCGATGCTTCGTCCACACGCGGTTTTACGCTTCAGTCCCGCAAGGATACAACTCTGTGTCTCGCAGACACTTGGACGCTTACCCATTTTTGAAAGTTATACGTCGCTATTAGCAGTTCAAAACACTTTTATCCACAACGAAAGTGCCTAATCGGTCCCCACGTAAACGCTTCCCCGGTGCAACGCCTTTTTAGTTTCGTTTCCGTTTCCTTGTTTTTATCGCTTTTCTTTTTTCTCTTAATTTTATTTTTATTATTTAGTAGCAGTACTGCAATAAAATAAAATAATAGTAATAATAATAACCCCTATGTGAGAAATATGCATGTTTAATCAAATCATTTCAAATCATTTATGCATGTCATGCGTCTGGGCCCCTACGTTTTTCAGCATGAAATCGAACGTCTCACCCTGGGGCTAGGCTTGACCCTGAAAAACCTCTGCCTTTCCCCCATTACACTGACTCTTCTGCATCCAGACTTTTTTTTGTTTTGTTTTGTTTTTATTTATTTTATCCTTTTTTTGTGTTTTTTATTATTTTTTACTCGTCCTTAGCACGATCGACCAACTAAATGAAAGGCCTCACATCCGATGGTCGCCTTTTTGGTATAATGGTCGGGGTCCCCACTTATCAAAGCTGCAAACGTCTTCGCAACAGTCAAGGACTTAAGCATCCCTGCCGCTTTCATCCACAACAGAAGTGGACAGCCTCTTGCACAAACCCAAGACAAGAGGACTTTAATGGACCAGCTGGAAACTGCTCAGCCGGTCACCTGTTCTCCAGGTGAAAATCACTCTGCCCCTCCTTCCCCCTTGTGGGAAAGTCCGTATTTCAGCTGAAAACGTATTCTAATTAAATTTTGAATTTTAGTTTAATGTTTAAACCTTAGTCACCGTTCGGTATTGCGAACCCTGTTTTATTTGCCTTAAGGATTAAATATAATTCATTATTTCTACCGGCTTTTACTTTTACTACCTTTTAGGTTTACAGTTTTTTAATTTTAAAATTTCTTGAGGTATACTTTAAAATGGGGTTTAAAATTTAAAAGCTTGCAAGCATTTTTTTACCAATTGCGTTTGTTTTTAAAAGAGCTGGAAAATAATCCCCTTACCGTCTCATGAAAGAAAGGTTCGGATCTTCGCGCCGACGCCCAGAGACGCTCCGAGACCAGGAGCTCCTCCACATCCCTTGAAAATCCATTCGGGGTACCAGAGGCCGGATAACCTCTCCGGGCCGGCCAAAGCAGCTCCTGTCCTCGGACTCCCCAGCTCGTCGGTCGGAGATCTTGTTCGTTTACGCCAAATTGTTGTGGGAGTTTTGGGTGAAATTCTAAGCAATAGTAACTGAGCTCCCATCTTTACTAATTAACGAGACGGTGGTATAACGTTCCAGCACTTTTATTGAGAAACAGAGCAGAGATTCACATAGATGGAAAGTAATCGCACCCCACGGTTCCGCTGCAGTCTCTGTCTGCCCTGTCTCTGTCTGTGTCACTTTTCGGGCTTCCCCTAATACTGCACCGTGGCCTTCCCATGAGACAAAACAAAGACAGTCTATCGTAAACAATCAGTATCCCTCAGCAGCTGCAGCATTTGGCCTTGCAATCATAAAACAGTGGATCTTATACACAGACATCAGGTCTCCAGGCCTTCTCTGTCCGAGTGGTGTGAGGCCATAGTGACTTCAGAATAATAATTCTTATAACAAGGACAGAGACTTTTTGTGTCAGTAGGTAACTTTACATCAGAGATGACAAAAATCACATGTGGGGTTCCCCAAGGGTCCATCCTGGGTTCTCTGCCGTTCAATAATAATCTATGGAACACGTCACCCTGGTGATAATCGGGGAGAGGAATGTGATAGTAGAAAACCCTGATAAAATGTTCTGTGGACTTTTAAGATTTAAGTTGGTTTATGTGCATTTTTATTTTATTTATTTAAAGGTCCTTTTTCGGTTCTGCAGGCATATGATGAAGTTGATCTATGATTAAAGTCTGATATAGATTGAAATTGAACGTCTGAGAGGAATCATGACGCAGTTTGGCTGCAACTCACTTTACCAACTGTGTCACCAATTTTCTCCGTCTCCAAATAAAGCGTCAGCCTGGGTCAGAGCTCCCGCAAGGACCGAACATTTTCCCCTTTTTTTGTTTTGTAAATCCGAATTTTGCATGGAAAGGGGGATTCACACGTTTCAGGCCCATTTTGTGCGTACGCAAGCTTTATAAAGGCGACCTCTGCTCCTTATTCTGCAGGCTGTAAAACCTGATAACCCTCCCTGTTCTTCCTGCTCTCAGACACACCTTGAAGCTGGTGGAGCAACATCTGCTGGAGGTGAAAGCTGATTGGCTGCAGCCTCTCTGCTCTGACACATGATTCGTAGATCAGAGCTTAGAGCAGTTTGTTGAATTTTTTGCAATAAGAGCACATCTGCCTTTAAATTTTTAATTTTCTCTCCGGTACCAGTTCCATGCACATTCCATGTGACAAACCTTAGCTTAACCATAGGTGTGAGTGAAAGGCTGAAGCTTAGAAAGGGCATGTCCCTAAAGAAATAGATGTACATAGACCCAGGAAACATCATATAAAGTGCTTGTGGTTGTCTGATCCACAGGAAAGAAGCAGAGGAACATAAAGAAATGCAGAGAATTAAGAAAGTGGAGAGAGTGAGAAGGGGTGACAGAAAAAGGATTACAACCCATAACCCAGAAACCCAGGTGTGACTAACCATCATACCGTGCGAACGTCCTGCTGAGCTGTGCATGCATTTAATTTATCACTGTGTTCAGTTCTATTCTCTTTTAACAAGTATCACATGTATTAAATTCACCTGTCGTGCTGCTAATAAAGCCACGGAGTGACCCTCTGATCCCTGAACAGCTGACCATTAATATAAAGCTTTTCTACAGCAACTGTACCCCTGACGCCCTCAGCCATGTATTTATTTCTGATTGGGAATAAAACTTGCCTTTGACCAAGAATTTCTTTAGGAAACTGATAATTTTTTAGCTACAATTGGCCGAGGCCTGGTTTTATCAGGCTTCTTACCTCTGAGCCGGTAAACGAGGTAGAAGGTCATGTGTTTTTTCTCGTCAGTCGGGATTTACAGCTGCTGCCGGAGAAACTCACAAATTGTTTCCTCTGCATCCTCCTCTTACTGGCAAAGACTAGGTTACTGCTCATGCTTCGTGACTGAATATCCATAATGGATTCCTTTATTTTACTATTTTCACCGGTCAGCTGAATCATCCCATCGGTGAGCTTCCTGAATTCCTCTCTCAGCGATTAATTCTAGGCGGTGACAGAAGCAAGCTGTTCCTGGCTTCATTCCAGTGACTCTCAGAGCTTGAAATTCTTTGTGTAGGACTTCTACCAAGGCGAGATGGACATTCAGGTTCATTAGCTTCTTATCTATGGATTCCTGAATGTCACTGTAGCTCCTATCTGGAGATATCGTGGAAGCAGCGCTGGCTGAATTTGAACGGGACCATTTTGATGATGGTTTGTTTGTGGTGCTTTTCGGCTTCCCCATTATGAGGCTCTCAAAACACTCATCCAAGTGGCTCTCAGGGCTGGTCAAGGTCTACTCATCAAACGTGTTTTATTGTGAAAAATTTTAAAATTGATAAAATTTAAACGTTACTTCGTTTAATGTTAAATTATTGGTTTCTTCTTACCTGGGTGGATCAGATTGATATTACGTGTGTTCCACCATTTTTACTTAAGTACAGCTCTAACTAGATTTCAGCCAATCATCTCCCTGCAATCACAGTTTGTTGATGTTTGAATCGCTGTTTATTTCTTAGGTAACTTTACTTCTTAGCTGACATTTTCTTTCGAATGCATTCTGCTTGTAGCCTGTCGATTTAGAATCCTCACACACCAAATGAAAAGAAAAATGTGGTAATGGCTTACATGAACTGAAATTTAACGCTTTATGGTGGTAATTAATTATATTCCTAATACACAGTCTATTGCTCTAACTATTGTCTTAGATTGAAAGCCGGGCCTTTCTACCTCTTCTTCCTGCTCTTGATCAACACATCTGACCAGTTATTCCACAATCTTTGGAACTAATGGTTGGTTAAACTGACATGTAGGTGTGAAACCAGACAGACTGCATTCATCTGTAGAAACAAACGCTTAAAACATATTCTGCGGGAGTGGAGCTCAAAAAGTCAGTCTGACTGAGAGGAGAAATGGAACAACCGGCAGACTGGGTGACTTTCTGCTGTTCGATCTGTCTGGATCTACTGAAGGATCCGGTGACTACTTCCTGTGGACACAGCTACTGTTGTGACTGCATTAAAAGTCACTGGAATGAAGAGGATCAGAGAGGAATCCACAGCTGCCCTCAGTGCAGGAAAACTTTTATACCGAGGCCTGTGCTGGGTAAAAACACCATGTTAGCAGCTTTAGTGGAGCAGCTGAAGAAGACTGGACTCCAAGCTGCTCTTGCTGATCTCTGCTATGCTGGACCTGAAGATGTGGCCTGTGATTCCTGCTCTGGAAGAAAACTGAAAGCCATCAAGTCCTGTTTAGTCTGTCTGGCCTCTTTCTGTGAGAAACACCTTCAGCCTCATTATGATTCAGCTGCATTTAAGAAACACAAGCTGGTGGAGCCCTCCAAGAACCTCCAGGAGAACATCTGCTCTCGTCATGATGAGGTGATGAAGATGTTCTGTCGTACTGATCAGAAGTGCATCTGTTTTATCTGTTTAATGGATGAACATAAAGGCCACGACACAGTGTCAGCTGCAGCAGAAAGGACTGAGAGGCAGAGAGAGCTGGAGGAGAGACGAGAAAACATCCAGCAGACAATCCAGGACAGAGAGAAAGACGTGAAGCTGTTTCAACAGGAGCTGGAGGCCATCAAGCACTCTGCTGATAAAACAGTGGAGGACAGTGAGAAGATCTTCACTCAGCTGATCCGTCTCATCCAGAAAAGAAGCTCTGATGTGAAGCAGCAGATCAGATCCCAGCAGGAAACTGAAGGGAGTCGAGTCAAAGAGCTTCAGGAGAAGCTGGAGCAGGAGATCACTGAGCTGAAGAGGAAAGACGCTGAGCTGAAGCAGCTCTCAGACACAGAGGATCACAACCAGTTTCTCCACAACTACCCCTCACTGTCAGCACTCAGTGAGTCTACACACTCATCCAGCATCAAGATCCGTCCTCTGAGCTACTTTGAGGATGTGACAGCAGCTGTGTCAGAGCTCAGGGATCAACTACAGGACATCCTGAGAGACGCATGGACAAACATCTCACTGAGACTCACTGAGGTGGATGTTTTACTGTCAGGACCAGAACCAAAGAGCAGAGCTGGATTCTTGAGATATTCATGTGAAATCACACTGGATCCAAACACAGCACACAGTCGTCTGTTACTATCAGAGGGGAACAGGAAGGTGACAATGATGAAACAACCTCAGTCTTATTCTAGTCATCCAGACAGATTCACTTTTTGGCCTCAGGTTCTGAGTAGAGAGAGTCTTACTGGACGTTGTTACTGGGAGGTGGAGAGGAGAGAGGGAGTTTTTGTAGCAGTCGCATACAAGAATATCAGGAGAGCAGGAGAAGGGAATGAATGTGGATTTGGAGGTAATGACAAATCTTGGGCATTATATTGTTACCAAGAAGGTTATAAATTTGTTCACAACAACATCAGTACCTCCGTCTCAGGTCCTGTTTCCTCCAGAGTAGGAGTGTACCTGGATCACAGAGCAGGTATTCTGTCCTTCTACAGCGTCTCTGAAATAATTAATCTCCTCCACAGAGTCCAGACCACCTTCACTCAGCCGCTACATGCTGGGGTTTTTGTTTTTTCTGGAGGTTCTGCTAAGTTCTGTAAACCTAAATAGACAGAATCCACTGAAGGTTGTCAAAATACCTCTAAAATCGGTGATGTGTTGAGCCCGACCATATTCCCTGTTATTTACAAATTAAGAAATAATTTGGACATTGAATTTGTAAAGATAAGAAAAAAAGGGACAACATAGAGAGCTCTGTAATTGTATGTTTAAGCTGATTGTGTTCTCAGTATTGAATTATATGATTGACTGATTGTTTTTCTTTTTCTAAAAGGATCAAGTACTTATGTTTTGAATAAATGAAGCAATGAGTGTCTTAGTGCAGACAGGATGAGTAGATAATAGAATTAGCGTATTCAGCGAGGAGGATGTAGTCCATCTATAGCAGAAAGAAGAGGAACGAGACCTTTGATTCAACCCACCCTGGTGAGTAGGGGGCCCCTTGCAATGGTAGAAAAAGGAAACTAGACCTTGAGCTCAACCGACAAAAGAGGAACCAAACGAAATGAGAGAGGTGATGCTGTTTGATGCAGGTGGAGGGTGTGAAGCGCTGCAACCTCACAACCGTTCTTTCACCAGGTATAAAGGAAAGATTATCTGTGCTCGTGGCTTAGTTTCTCATCTCAGAAGACACGCAGCGCAGAGCAGAAGAAAAGAAGACCCAAGATAGAAGGACGATCGTTGAGCTGAAGGAAGAACACGGTGCCCCTGTCTCTGAGAACCGCCGAGACTGAGTCAGATTATCTATTTTTCATGTTTTCCACAAATTGGGGCCAATGATCTGCAAATCCTGTCAAGAAGAACTGCTGTGGTTTTGACCTGGTTGATGAGAAGATCCTAGATGTCAAGAAGATGTGAGTTGCACCCGTGAGATGTCAGTTCTGAAGATGAGCCAACTTGTCTAGCAGAAAAGACGGACCTCAGACACAGACATCAAGGCAAAGGGCTCCAGGCATGAGTCTTTGTGAGTGGGACATTAGTGGGACATCGGAGTTGCCATCAAGAGAAGGCACGTTGTTCGACTGAACAACTCCTTATCCAGCAATCAAAGTCACTTTGCGATTCCATCTGGGGTTCGGGTCAGTTTGCTCCTCCAAATAATAAATCCTCTCCTGAACATATTAGTAAGCAGCCTTAGATAAGAGATAGGACGTTGATTAAATATTAATTTGTAATCCGTTAAATTGCCTAATGCTGTTTCTAATCCCCGGCTAAAGTATACTAATTAAAGAAGCATATAAAATTTTATTAGAAGTTGTGGACATTCTCTTATTGAGTCAACATTTTTCTGAGTTCATCTATGATTGTAAAACAGTCATGGTGCATGGTTCTAGAAATATTTTGGAGGTCTTAAAAGGTTACTTGTAGCCCAAACTTTAAAACAACACCCTTAGGGACTTTTGAGTCTTTAAAAATACTGATCGTGTAACAAGTGCCGATTTATAGAAATAGGAGCCACCGTTGACTAGGGCGGTGGTCGGGGTACAGGTGGCTTCAGGCTACTAGGTTGCCTGACCTGTCCACAGCAGAAGGGTGTGGCTCTTGGACGGAGGTGGTTAGCAGGTCCTATTCATCTAGCTGAAAAGGTCTCACAGGAATTCTAATCAGGGTAATACTCGTTAGATTCAGAGATCTTTAGAACCCCAGCTAGTCTGAGCTTTAACCCAAAATAGAAAGGATGTGGGAAGTGGGGTTATAGTTCAAAGCCGGAATCGACAAGGTTCAGTGAGTTTGATTCGGGTTTTTAAATCTCCAGCAGATTATTTTCTTGATTGATGTTTTATGTCTAAACTGCACAGAAATCAATAGTCAGAGGTTGTCAGCACTTGTTTTCCTTCAGAATTGATGTTCTGGTTCTGTTGGGTTTGTTCATTTCTCATCATTGTTTTTTAAACCAGCTGATCAGCACCAGAATATTTGCTGTTTTTCCTCCTTGTTGCTTTTAGCAGCAAAAACTGTAAACTCAGCAATAAAATGTCAAATGATTCCCAAGGTTTAAAAAGTGGAACCAGTTCTTTGATCCGGTTCTGGTTTGGACCCGTTTTGTTGAGTCCAGACCCACATGAGACAACAGATATCATTTAATATTGTAAAGATGATGCAGTTCAAAGTCCTCAGCTGATCCAAAATGCTACAGCAAGAGTTCTGATGAAAATCAACATGCGGGATCATATTTCTCCAATTTTAGCTTCCCTTCATTGGCTTCCTGTTAAATCAAGAATACAATTTAAAATTCTTCTTCTAACGTATAAAGTCCTTAATAATCAAGCTCCATCATATATCAGAGCTCTGATTACCCCTTATGTTCCTAACAGAGCACTTCGCTCTCAGACCGCAGGTCTGCTGGTGGTTCCTAGAGTCTCTAAAAGTAGAATGGGAGGCAGATCCTTTAGCTATCAGGCTCCTCTCCTGTGGAACCAACTCCCAGTTTTGGTCCGTGAGGCAGACACCCTGTATACTTTTAAGACTAATCTTAAAACTTTCCTTTTTGACAAAGCTTAAAGTTAGAGTGGCTCATGTTACTCTGAGCTACCTTTATAGTTTTACTGCTATAGGCTTAGGCTACTGGAGTATATCAGGATCTAATTTTCTCACTCTATAGAGTTCTACTGTTCTTCAATTATGCATTATGTGTTGCCATTAATGCTTTAACTTTCTGTTCTCTCTCTCTCTTCATCGAAGGTACACATGGTCTGGCATTCTGTTAAAGGTATACTATGCAACCGGGGTTGATTTTCCAGCGAGGCTCCCCCCAGAGGGCGAAAGTAAAAGTGCACTGTCGTAAAGATGCTCAGCTGTTCTGGTTTCTCCATCAAGCCAGGCGCGGTTGTTTTGAGCTTAGCAGACAGGCGAACGCAACGAAAAGTGGAAAAAACGGCAGTACAAACAATGACTAACACAGTGAAAGTATGAACATCAGGCTTCCCGCAGCGCTATCTTTTATTATTATTATTATTATTTTATTTTATTTTTTTTATGTTGGCGAGACGCTACCGCCACCGCCTTGCCAAGCCGCAGCCGCGGCCGCCGCGGTAGCGTCTCGCCAACATAAAAAAAAGAAAAAAAAAGAAAAGATAATAATAATAATAATAATAAAACTCGATATGCTTGCATGTTTATTTGACGTTAACACGCGGTTCTTTGTTGTTGCTTTCGCGCGTGCATATAGTGAATGGCAGGGCAAAAACACATGGAGTTCTCGCCGTAAAGCGAGACTTCTGTGTGTGCGGGCCGTGAGCTCTTGCTCTTGCAAGTGCGGTATTTCCCCCACAGACCCCCAGGGCGGCCGAGAAAACCTTTGTTCGACCTGAAATGACTCATTTAATCATCCAAATCGGTATGGAACACATTAATTAACTGAAAATTGTTGCATAGTATGCCTTTAACTGTGACATCATCCAGAGAAGACGGCTCACTACCTACGCTCAGGTCTTCTGGCTCCAGCAACAAAGGTTGCAGGCTCGCAACCCACTGGGGGCACCCAATATTTTTATTTTTTTTACAAGTAAGAAATAAATAATTTGAACAACTGATATAAATGAATGAATGATGAAAAAATTGCAACAGCAAGAACTACTGCTCATTAGCAGGTGCAATATGGACTTTTCAGCTCTGCAGCGTCTCACATCAAAAAACGACAAAGTTTTCCTTTTTTTTTTAATCTATTTTTCACCGGACTTGTTCTTCCAAAACTGCACCGCGTTGCTGCGCAATAGCACACATGAGTTTCTGGACCGTCGTAGCTATAACAGTGATACATTTATCGCCGATATTCCCATCATCCTAGAGATCTCCAGAACACTGGATCCTGCCGACTTCTCCCGGCCGGGCGGAAGTGCAACTCAGCCGGCGACCGGAACGTAAACAAAGCCGGCTTAACCGCGGAGGGGGGTGCGTGCTAGCCTAAAGCTAACACCACACTGGCTATCTTTACTAGGGTGACCAGACGTCCCCGATTTCCGGGCACTGTCCCCGTTTTGGACCACCTGTCCCCGCTAAAGCTGTCCCCGGAAATGTCTCCGATTTTACCGAGGGGAAAATGTTGCGCGTAGACTGTTATTACGGTAGAGCGGTTGCGCGCAGAAACAGGTGTTACGGTAGCTGGCTGCGCTGCTGATAATATAAAGATGAGGAACAGAGCGCACCACTAGACGGGCGGTAATGATCCTTTTGGATGTGGTCAGCACCCATTAAAACACGAAGAAGAAGAAGGGCGCACCACTTTTAAAACAGAAGAAGAAGTGGAAGTTCGTTGTCATAAACGGTGATGGGGAGCTGCTGTGTTGGTAAGTGTGTTAAATGATTCAGTTTATTTGGATCGGGCTGATCCTGTGATGAATGTTCGTGTCCAGGTTAAAAAAATAATCAATAAAAAGTAAGACAAGACCACGAGTTGCTGCTCACCTGAGTAAAAGACACAAAGATAAAATGTAACAGAATGATTGTAAACTCTTTGTAAGGCGCTAATCTGGTACGCTGGTTCTCCAGGGCTCAACAAGAGTACATCTAAAGATGTTTTAGAACTGATTGGTGACCTTTAGTTTATATTTCAGAAAGTTAGTTATAAGTAGAGTTATGTGGTTTTATGTTTTTTGGATACAATCCGGGTTAGCACCCGAACATCCCTTTCAGACAGCTTCCTCGTGCGTCCACAGTTAATCATGTTGGATGTGGTTCATCCTTCTTGGTGGTATGCTGACATTACCCTGGACACCGTGGCTCTTGATACAAACACTTGCTGTCTTGGTCACAGATGCAAGGCAAGCCAAGGGAAATGTATTTATATAGCACAATTCAGTACAGAGACAATACAAAGTGCTTTACATGATTAAAATATAGCAAAATAAAAAGTAGAATGGGAGGCAGATCCTTTAGCTATCAGGCTCCTCTCCTGTGGAACCAACTCCCAGTTTTGGTCCGTGAGGCAGACACCCTATCTATTTTTAAGAGTAATCTTAAAACTTTCCTTTTTGACAAAGCTTATAGTTAGAGTGGCTCATGTTACCCTGAGCTATCTCTATAGTTGTGCTGTGATAGGCCTAGGCTGCTGGAGGACATCAGGGTCTAATTTTCTCACTCTACTGATTTCTACTGTTCTTCAGTCTACTGTTCTCCAGTTTTGCATTGTATTACATTGAAATGACTGTCGTCATTTCAGCTTTTAACTTTTTGCTCTCTCTCTTTTTCTTCATAGTAGGTACACCTGGTCTGGCGTTCTGTTAACTGTGACATCATCCAGAGAAGACGGCTCACCCGCTACTACCATCTAATGTAGAACAGATTACTAGATCAATGTGTGCTTCTGTGCTTTTTTGTCTCTCTTGTTGTGTCTCTGCTCTGTCTTCTGTAACCCCAGTCGGTCGAGGCAGATGACCGTTCATACTGAGCCCGGTTCTGCCGGAGGTTTTTCCTTCCCGTTAATGGTGAGTTTTTCTTCCCACTGTCGCTTCATGCTTGCTCAGTATGAGGGATTGCAGCAAAGCCATGGACAATGCAGATGACTCTTCCTGTGGCTCTACGCTTCCCCAGGAGTGAATGCTGCTTGTCGGGACTTTGATGCAATCAACTGGTTTCCTTATATAGGACATTTTTGACCAATCTGTATAATCTGACCCAATCTGTATAATATGATTGAACTTGACTTTGTAAAGTGCCTTGAGATGACATGTTTCATGATTTGGCGCTATATAAATAAAATTGAATTGAATTGAATTGAATTGAATTGAATTAAAAGAACTCAGGCTTTCAGCACTTTTCCAGTTTTCTGGAAGTTTGTTCCAGATCAGTGGAGCATAGAAACTAAATGCTGCTTCTCCATGTCTGGTTCTGGTTCTGCAGAGCAGGCTAGAGCCAGAAGACCTGAGTGGTCTGGAGGGTTGATGCACTGATAACAAGTCTGTAATGTATTTAGTCCATTGAGTACGATTTGAGTTCACCAGTTGGGTTGTTGGCCCAGGGCACCAAACAGGCTAGGACCGCCCCTGGATGTGAGGACCCAGAGTGGACTGGGGAAAGTTGGCTGAAGATCTGCAGAGAATCCAACAGGCTCCATTCTCTGGATCTGTGGAGGTGAGTTTCAAACATCTGGTTCCAGTCAACAACAAGGAGCTGATTAGATGTTTCTCCAGGTGTTGATGTGGTTTCAGAGATCCTCCTCTGATGTGGAAGCTCTTCCTCAGACTTCTGGTCCTGATGTTGTTTCTACTTGATGATGGTAAAAACAACTTCAGTTTTTATGACAGCACCTTTTGCTCATTAGTGTTGGACTGTTGGGAGGATCCTGGCAGCGTCTCGCTGGTTCTGGGTCTTCAGAACAAGTCCAATCTCTGAGGAGCGATGCAACACCTTCTCCATCAACTGCTCAGCTTTCTGCCTGGAAAACCCTCAGCAGAAGCTGTGTTCAAGGGAAATGGGACATTCTGCTGTTTGTGGGTGTTTGAAACGCTTCATCAGATCAAAGTCTGTGTGTCTGTTCTGGTGAGACGATCCAAAGTGGGATTAAATGTGTTTGGTGTTGGAATAAGGAGCAGTTCTGCTGTGTTTTCCACAGGCTGCATGAGTCACAGCAGCAAGACGAGCAACAATCAGTTCATTTCAAGCTGCTGGTGAATCTGACCTCAGATCTGTAGAGCATGTTTATTCACAGCAGGACGCTGAGATGAAGGTTTCCTCTCTTCAGCAGAACAAAGCCAGGTTCTGTGGAGAGCCACAGCTTCTGGGTTTGGATATTCAGCCACACTTTACTGCTGCTCTCTGCAAACTGAAGCAAAGAAATGTTTCCAACAGCAAAAAGAGTTCAAGATCAACTGAATTAGAATGAAAAGCAGCAAAAATCTGCTTTAAATCCCTGCAGTTCTGGTCCAAAAACAAATGGAAAGTGTTGAGCTGCTCAGAGTTTCAAAGTGTTTTGGTCAGAAAATATCTGAAATAAGGAAAAGTAAAAAAAAAAAAAAAAAGAACACGTAAAAGATCATGATAAAAAAACTGTTTAATGCCAAAAGAAAAATAAAATAAAGTTTATCAGTGGATAGAAACAATGTCTCATCTTATTACTTAAAGTTTATTTATTGAAAACACATTAATGTTAATCAAAAATATTAGACTTAGGTCATAATTGTGGTATAAATCTGTAACACATCATTCAATAACAGGCCATAAATTCACATTATATCTCTTTATTGCAGATTTTGCTGCTAAAAACATCCTGTAAATTTTAAGTTTCAAATAAAACTATATTGTACAGCTGAATTGTCATTTTACTGAAATACTAATTAGAGTTGTGGTGATTTTGTTGTTTTGAGGTTATTTACCTTAAAAATGTTTTAAATTAGGTCCTGGGGGAGGGGGCGTTACTGGAGGTTGCCACTTTCTGGTGACGCCCCTCTCCCCAATTTTATCATGCATCTTAGACACTTTCACTTCAAAAAATTTTCACATCGCACACTCATGTAGGCCATGGTGGGGGGGGGGGGGGGGGGGGGGGGGGGGGGGGGGGGGGGGGGGGGGCTTATGTTGTGTGAGCCTCACCTCGGACGGCTCCCTTCACCTCCTCTCCCACTTAGACATTGAGGGTTCTGGGCAGTCGCCCGGAGGGGGTGCGCTGGCAACAGCTTCCTTCCGGAAGGGGGGTGGGCTGTGCCGTGCATCCCCTTCGGCGCTCCCAGTTTTTAAACGCACTTGAGAACAACATGCAACAACACAACATTTGAGCGGGCGTAGGGAGGATCGGGGTCTTCTGCACACCCCCGTTCTCCGATGGCGGCAAGGAGTCTGGGGCCTGGGCCACTGTGTCCGGGGTCTTGGCGGGGGGCTGCGGTGGGTAGTCGGCGGCTTGACAGGTCTGGGGCTGATGCCTCTGCTCCCCCCAGGAGGGGCGGGGGGCAGGGATGGCAAGGGAAAGGTGGGGGAGGGAGGGGGTTTATTAGGTATTTAGGGGGTGAGGGGGGCTCTGGCCGGGTGGCTCCTGTTGGCCCGCCCTCTTGGGGGGGCCCAGTCCGGGGGGCGTCTGGTCCGGGGCCGGGGCCGGGGGTCGGGCACAAGCAGTCGTATAGTCGATTTGGGGTGACCCCCCCCTCTGGTCAGTGTTGGATGTGAGTGTTATGTGGGAATGTGTGTACAGCGTCTTTTTTTTCTGTGTGTGGTGAGTGGGGCACAAGGGAGGGATGGTGTGAATGAGTTTTCCATTTTTTTATTTTTTATTTTTTCTTCTTCCAGGTATGGGTGTGGTCCGCTCCCTCTCCCAAGAACATCTCAAGTCTCCGCTAGGTGCGGAGCCCATCCCACCACGTCCTGCCCTCTTCCACTTCGTTGGCGGGCGCCTTGGCCCTCTGGCGCATTGGTTGGCTTCGGGTTTGGGGCGGGTTCCCGGGCGTGCGCCGGCCCACTCCCGGCGGCCTCTTCGCGGTTCTTCCTTTACTCTCCCATTGTCATGTCCATATAATTTGAAATTCTCCTTAAAAAAAAGTTTTAAATTAATGATTAAACATAATAAAACATTCAAAATATGATAATTCTCAGATGAGAAATTTACAATATTAGATGATATCTGTTGTCTCATGTGTGTCTGGACTCAACAAAACAGGTCCAAACCAGAACCGGATCAAAGAACTGGTTCCACTTTTTAAACCTGAGGAATCATTTGACATTTTATTGCTGAGTTCACAGTTTTTGCTGCTGAAAGCAACAAGGAGGAAAAACAGCAAATATTCTGGTGCTGATCAGCTGGTTTAGAAAACAATGTTGAGAAATGAACAAACCCAACAGAACCAGAACATCAATTCTGAAGGAAAACAAGTGCTGACAATCTCTGACTATTGATTTCTGTGCAGTTTAGACATAAAACAATAACAATCAAGAAAATAATCTGCTGGAGATTTGAAAACCAGAATCAAACTCACTGAACCTTCAGTGGATTCTGTCTATTTGGGTTTACAGAACTCAGCAGAACCTTCAACATAAACTCCAGCATGTAGCGGCTGAGTGAAGGTGGTCTGGACTCTGTGGAGGAGAGTCATGGTTTCAGAGACGCTGTAGAAGGACAGAATACCTGCTCTGTGATCCAGGTACACTCCTATTCTGGAGGAACCAGGACCTGAGACGGAGGTCCAGATGTGGTTGTGACCAAATGTATAACCTCCTGGGTAACAATCTAATGCCCAAGATTTGTCATTAGCTCCAAATAAACATTCATTCCTTCCTCCTACTCTGCTGATATTCTTGTATGCGACTGCTACATAAACTCCCTCTCTCCACTCCACCTCCCAGTAACAACGTCCAGTCAGACTCTCTCTACTCAGAACCTGAAGACAAACAGTGAATCTGTCTGGATGACTAGAAAAAGACTGAGGTTTATTCCTCCATGTCACCTTCCTGTTCCACTCTGATAGTAACAGCTTCCTGTTTGCTGTGTTTGGATCCAGTGTGATTTCACATGAATATCTCAAGAATCCAGCTCTGCTCTCTGGTTCTGGTTCTGACAGTGAAACATCCACCTCAGTGAGTCTCAGTGAGATGTTTGTCCATGCGTCTCTCAGGATGTCCTGTAGTTGATCTCTGAGCTCTGACACAGCTGCTGTCACATCCTCAAAGTAGCTCAGAGGACGGATCTTGATGCTGGATGAGTGTGTAGACTCACTGAGTGCTGACAGTGAGGGGTAGTTGTGGAGAAACTGGTTGTGATCCTCTGTGTCTGAGAGCTGCTTCAGCTCAGCGTCTTTCCTCTTCAGCTCAGTGATCTCCTGCTCCAGCTTCTCCTGAAGCTCTTTGACTCGACTCCCTTCAGTTTCCTGCTGGGATCTGATCTGCTGCTTCACATCAGAGCTTCTTTTCTGGATGAGACGGATCAGCTGAGTGAAGATCTTCTCACTGTCCTCCACTGTTTTATCAGCAGAGTGCTTGATGGCCTCCAGCTCCTGTTGAAGCAGCTTCACATCTTTCTCTCTGTCCTGGATTCTCTGCTGGATGTTTTCTCGTCTCACCTCCAGCTCTCTCTGCCTCTCAGTCCTTTCTGCTGCAGCTGACACTGTGTCGTGGCCTTTATGTTCATCCACAGGGCAGAGATAACAGATACACTTCTGATCAGTACGACAGAACATCTTCATCACCTCATCATGACGAGAGCAGATGTTCTCCTGGAGGTTCTTGGAGGGCTCCACCAGCTTGTGTTTCTTGAATGCAGCTGAATCATAATGAGGCTGAAGGTGTTTCTCACAGAAAGAGGCCAGACAGAATAAACAGGACTTGATGGCTTTCAGTTTTCTTCCAGAGCAGGAATCACAGGCCACATCTTCAGGTCCAGCATAGCAGAGATCAGCAGGAGCAGCTTGGAGTCCAGTCTTCTTCAGCTGCTCCACTAAAGCTGCTAACATGGTGTTTTTCTTCAGAACGGGCCTCGGTGTGAAGGTCTCCCTGCACTGAGGGCAGCTGTGGATTCCTTTGTGATCCTCTTCATCCCAGAAGTTTTTAATACACTTCATACAGTAGCTGTGTCCACAGGGAATCGTCACCGGATCCTTCAGTAGATCCAGACAGATCGAACAGGACAAGGTTTCTCGGTCCAGCTGGTTCTGCTCCATTTCTCCTCTTGGTCACAGTGACTGTGTGAGTTTCATTTCCTGAAAACAGCAACAGCTCTGAGCTCTGAGCTACGAATCACGTGTCAGAGCAGAGAGGCTGCAGCCAATCAGCTTTCACCTCCAGCAGATGTTGCTCCACCAGCTTCAAGGTGTGTCTGAGAGCAGGAAGAACAGGGAGGGTTATCAGGTTTTACAGCCTGCAGAATAAGGAGCAGAGGTCGTCTTTATAAAGCTTGCATACGCACAAAATGGGCCTGAAACGTGTGAATATCCCTTTCCATGCAAAATTCAGATCTATAAAAAAAAAACTTGAGGGGAAAATGTTTGGTCCTCACAGCAGCTCTGACCCAGGCTGATGCTCATTTTGGAGACAGATGGTAAAGTGGTGAAATGCAGCTCAACTGCGTCATGATTCCTCTCAGACGTTCAGTTTCACTCCATATCAGACTTTAATCGTAGATCAACTTCATCATAAGCCTTCAAAACCACAAAAAGGATCTTTAAATAAATCAAATAAAAATACCCATAAGCCAACTTAAATCTTAAAGGTATACTATGCAACCGGGGTTGATTTTCCAGCGAGGCTCCCCCCAGAGGGCGAAAGTAAAAGTGCACTGTCGTAAAGATGCTCAGCTGTTCTGGTTTCTCCTTCAAGCCAGGCGCGGTTGTTTTGAGCTTAGCAGACAGGCGAACGCAACGAAAAGTGGAAAAAACGGCAATGACTAACACAGTGAAGGTATGAACATCAAGCTTCCCGCAGCGCTATCTTGGTGAGGCGGCGGCGGCGGCAGCCTCGCCAGATTTATTATTATTATTATATTTTTTTTATGTTGGCGAGACGCTACCGCCACCGTCTCGCCAAGCTGCGGCCGCCGCCGCCTCGCTGCGGCCGCCGCTGTAGCGTCTCGCCAACATAAAAAAAAAAAAAAAAAAAAAAAAAAAAAAAAAAAAATAATAATAATAATAATAAAACTCGATATGCTTGCATGTTTATTTGACGTTAACACGCGGTTCTTTGTTGTTGCTTTCGCGCGTGCATATAGTGAATGGCAGGGAAAAAACACATGGAGTTCTCGCCGTAAAGCGGTCTTGCACAAGACTTCTGAGCCTGTGGGTGCGGGCCGAGAGCTCTTGCAATTGCAAGTGCGGTATTTCCCCCACAGACCCCCAGGGCGGCCGAGAAAACCTTTGTTCAACCTGAAATGACTCATTTAATCATCCAAAACGGTATGGAACACATTAATTAACTGAAAAATCTTGCATAGTATGCCTTTAAAAGTCTGCAGAAAATTTTATCAGGGTTTTCTACCATCACTTTCCCCAATTATTAACAGGGTGACGTGTTCCATAGATTACAAGATTATTGTGAAAAGGTGTGCAGCAATTAATTGCTGTAAACGGTCAAACACACCCGAGCGGAGAGATGAGCGGTTGATATCTTACGAGAGCTGTGAGCTGTGCGTAAGTAAAATGGCGGCATACATGTAGTTCAAAATTAAATCCACTCAGGTAAGTAATAACCAATAACTGAAAATTAAACAAAGTAAAGTTTAAACATTAACAATTGTCTCCTTTTCACGACGGAGCAAACTGGAAGAAGAGACCTTGACGAGCCTGGAGAGCTACCTGGACGAGTGTTTTGACAACATTGTGATGGGGAAGAAAAAAAATCCCGCAGCCGCAAACACACCTTCACTCAAACGAACCCGATCTAGCTCTACCGGTGCCTCAACTTCCACTTTGTCTCCCGACAGGAGCTACAGCGACATCCTGGAGTCCATCGACAAAAAGCTTACTAGCCTGGACGCTCGCCTCGCCTTGGTAGAGGTGCTCCACAAAGAGTTCCAGGCTTTGAGAGAAGCGGTCGAATTTAGCCAAGCCAAGCGGAGAATGACGCGCTGAGGGGGAAAGTCACGGAGCTAACCGAGGGAATGACGCGGCTGACCGGCGAAAATAAGAAGATGAAAGAATCCATTCTGGACATACAGTCGCGAAGTATGAGAGACAATCTCGTCTTTGCAGGCATCCCGGAGCGCCAAGAAGAGGACCCTGAGTTTGCTATACGTGAGTTTCTCCAGCAGAAGCTGAAAATACCGGCGGATCAGGTAAAAAACATCACCTTTCATCGCGTTCACCGGCTCGGAGGTAAGAAACCCGATAAAATCCGCCCTCGTCCGATTGTAGCCAAATTTGAAAAAGCTATGACCGTGAAATGAGAGGAACGGATTTCAGTGTTAATGACCAGTTTCCTAAGGAAATCCTAGACCGTAGGCGAGTGTTATTTCCAATCAGGAAAAAATACATTAATGATGGCGTCAGAGCTAACGTTGCAGTTGACAAACTTTATATCAATGGTCAGTTGTTCAGGGATCAGAAGATCACTCCTTGGCTCTATTAGATGCACAAAGGGTGGATTTATAGCTTGTCATGCTTGAAAAAAAAAAAATGTGTTCGGAACACAGTGATAAAAGAAATAAACGCACAGCTCAAGAGCACGTTGGCACGGTATGGTTGTTAGTCACGGTTGGGTACACGAGGCATGGGTGATGGTTATTTTTTTTTTCATCTTTTCTCACTCTTTGCACTTTCTTAATTCTCTGTCTTTCTTTATATTATTCATCTGCTCCTCTCCTGCTGACCAGGAAATCACAAGCACGTCAGATGATGCTACCTGGGTCTTTGTATAACTATTCTTCTGAGGACATGCACTTTTCAACTTCTCACTTTCACCTATGATGAATGTAAAGTTTGTGTCATGGAATGTGCATGGAGCAGGCACCAGGGAAAAACAGCTAAAGATCTCTAACCAGCTTACAAGATTAAAGGCAGATGTTGTCTTATTGCAAGAAACCCATAAATCAGATACAACTGTAAGTGATCTTAACTCACCTGAGTTTCCCAATGTGTTTCCTGCCTGCTATAACTCTAGACAGAGAGGAATAGCTATTTTAATCCACAAAAACGTTAGTTTTAAAATATTAGACAAAATTATTGATCCCGAAGGTAGATTCATAATACTTAAAATATCTATTCATAACCAGAAGTTATGTATTGTTAGTGTATATGGTCCAAATGTTGATGAACCCTCATTCTTCCACAAACTCTTCCATGCACTTTCAAAACACGGGGATTGTTCTCTAATTATTGGGGGTGACCTCAACTTTGGTCTAAATGAGGAAATAGACAGGCTGAATACAACAGGGTCTCAGCGTAGTTGGCAGTCATTAAATATAGTCAAACGATACATGAGTGATTTTGGTCTTTGCGATGCATGGCGTTCTCTTCATCCTAATAGTAAGCAATATACTTTTTTTTCAAATGTTCACCACTCTTATTCTCGTTTGGACTATTTCTTAATCAGCAGCTCGCTGCTGTCGGACGTTTCAGAGGCTGTAATTTATCATATTGCTATTAGTGATCACGCTCCTGTTACTTTAACCCTAACAAATAAAAAAATAACCCCACAAAACAAGAGCTGGAGATTTAATACATCGCTGCTTAAAGATGAACAATTTAATACATTTTTCAAAGAAGAGTGGGCTTCTTACTTAGAACACAATGATCTGCCAGGCCCTTCAGCATCTATACTTTGGGAAGCAGGGAAATCAGTGATGAGAGGTAAAAGAATTTGATTCTCATCTCACAAAATGAAGTTGGAAAACAAGAAGATTCAGGAATTAGAAGAAAAACTTAAGTTACTAGTAACTTCCCTGGAAGAGGGAAAGTTGGGTAAAATCCGTAAAATAAAACTAGAATTAAACCAGTATATTGAAAAGCAAAACAAATGTCTAATAGAAAAACTTTGATTAGAAATTTTTGAACATGGCAATAAGTCAGGAAGCTTCTTAGCTAATCAGTTAAAAATAAATAAAGACAAAACGACTATATTTGCAGTTACAGATTCCAATGGGAATACATTACATGATCCAGAATGTATAAATAACACCTTCCGTTATTTCTACAAAACTTTATACACATCACAGATAAATCCATCAGACAATGTCATCAAGCAGTTTCTGGATAAAATTACACTTCCTAAACTTTCAGATAACCAAAGAACGACACTGAACTCACCGCTGACAACAGTTGAAGTTCAGGAAGCTTTAACAAGCATGCCCAATAAAAAGGCTCCAGGCCCAGATGGATTCCCTACTGAGTTTTATAAGGAGTTCTGGAGTATTCTGGCACCAACGTTTCACAGAATGTTGCAAGAAATTCAGGAAAATGGCAGATTTCCAGCTAATATGAACTCTGCCACCATCAGTCTTCTGCTTAAGCCAGGCAAAGATCCTGTGTTGCCCACCAGCTATCGTTCCATATCCTTAATCAACGTGGATATTAAAATAATATGTAAAGCCTTTGCAAAACGATTAGATAAAGTCACTCCTTTCATAATCCACCCAGACCAAACTGGCTTTATCAGAGGAAGGCAGTCATCCACAAATACACGCCGATTACTTAATTTAATTGATTATTCCTACAGTACAAATAATAAAACTATTATAATGTCTTTAGATGCAGAAAAAACATTTGATAGAGTAAATTGGAATATTTTATTCGCTACTCTGCATAAATTTGGTTTTGGCAATTTTTTTATAAATTGGTTAAAAATTTTATACAGCTCTCCTACAGGACAAATAATCAAACATCTTCCAGCTTTTGTCTCCAGAGGGGCACTAAGCAAGGATGCCCACTTTCCCCCTCACTTTTTGCCATTTTTATTGAACCTCTAGCAGCAACAATTAGACAAACAAAGGTTATTAAAGGTATAAAATGCATGAATATAGAGCATAAGATTAATCTTTATGCTGATGATGTATTACTCTATCTTCAGCACTCAAACTCTTCCCTTTCTCAAGTAATTAGATTACTAGAATCCTTCTCAAAGGTTTCTGATTACTCTATAAACTGGTCTAAATCTACGGTACTGCCAATTAATTGCTCTTTCCAAAACCCCCTAGATTTACATTTGCGCTCAGGAAACATCACATATTTGGGTATCACTGTGTCGTCTAAACTTGCGGATTTAGTAAAATCTAATCACATTCCACTTTTAAAATAGATAGAAGATGACCTGGATAGATGGAAATCGCTTCCAATTTCACACATGGGTAGGGTAGCTTCGATTAAAATGATGGTCTTACCTAGAATTAATTACTTATTTTTAATGATCCCCAATAAACCATCATCTGACTGGTTTAAATCTCTAGACTCTTCAATCTCTAAATTTCTTTGGAAAGATAAACCGCCCCGTATCAGCTTAAAGACATTACAGAAAACTAAAGACAGAGGGGGACTAGATCTGCCTAACTTCCATAAGTACTACTTGGCAAATAGACTACAATATATCACTAAATGGATAAAGCATAATCCTTTAGACTAGCCCTGGATAGATATAGAACAGAAAATATGCAATAATATCATGATTTCAGATTTGCCGTTTATTAGCTCAAATATAAAACAGCATACATGCTTTAAAAATATCAATATCAGCTCTACTCTGACAGCATGGTGGGAGTTTCTTAAAATTACAAAGTCGTCACTTATCCCATGCAGTCGTACACCCATCTGGAACAACCCTGACATCCTACAAAATAATAATATGATAAACTTTACATACTGGAAGAATAAAGGTATTGAATATCTGGAACATTTACTTGATGGAACCGAGTTCATAAATTTTTCCAAAGTAAATATGCAATATGGCATTAGTAAAAATACATTTTTGGAATATGAACAACTTAAATCTATAATTAGAAAAAAATGTAAGCATATTAAAGGTGGTTTACAAATTCCAAGTAATATATTAGAGTTCCTAGATTTAAACCCCCCCAAACTACTGTCTAAATCATACAGGACACTGACTAAAATAGATGATTCAATATCTCTTCCTATTATGAAACGGGAAGAGGATCTATCAGTCAGCTTTGAACAAAACTTCTGGGCTCAGATATGTCTAAGAACTTTCAAATTGACTAGAAACACCAACTTACAACTAATACAATACAAAATCCTTCACAGAGTACACTACACAGGACAAAGATTATTCAAGATGGGTCTGGCACAATCTAATATCTGTCCACACTGCATAGGCAATCATCCTGATAATTATATTCATGCGTTATGGTTATGCACACCAGTCCAGAGGTTCTGGACACAGATATGTAAGGACTTATCAAAGTGCTTGAGCTGTAAAATTACACCTTCCCCATCAGTTTGCTTGCTTGGTAATTTTGAGGAAAGCCCTCTGGGGAATAAAATAGTTTACATGGTTTTCACTGCACTATGTATCACAAATAAAACTATCCTCATGAATTGAAAAAGTAAGGAGAATCTCAGTATCAATCAGTATAGAGATCTTTTGTTGGATCATATTAATCTTGAGACAGCATCTGCATCCACATCTGTTCGATCTCTTTGGGCTCCTTTGATTAGCACTATCACTTAGTGGAATGGGGGACGGTGGGTTGCTTCCTGCAGGGCGCAGTGGCTGGGTGGAGGGGTTCCTGGGACTCTGGGGGCACTTGGAGTGGGGCGCTTGGTGGGTCTGACTCCGGGGTTGTTGCCCCCATCTGGGAGGAGCTTCGGAGGCCTACGGGTGGCCCACAGCACCGCTTGCGGCGCTCTTGGGGAGCTATGCGGTGACAGACGTGGGTTACTGACCTGGTAGCTGTGCTGTCGCTGGGTGGGTCCTGGGTGGGTCTGGGGGCCTGGGGTCCCTGGGGTGCGCCGCCCTCGGGCGGGGGCCCCGGCGGGGCCTCGGGGGTTCCGGTTCCGGGGGGTGTGCCGCTTGGGGTCTGGGCCGGCGTGTGCCCGGGTGTCTGCCCCTGCACGGGGCCTCTGGTGCGCTGGGGGGCCTTTGGGCCTGTTGAGCTGGTAGGGGGGCATGGTCATTAACATCTCAGGGCAAATGCTCTTCCCCTTCTTTGGGTTGGCACTCTGCTAGTGCGTTCTGGTGGGCTTGTGTCCGGCCCCCTGTCCCGGTCCTGGTCCATGTAGTCTCCCGGTGCGGGTTTCACCTGGGGGGTTGGGTTTGGGATGGCTCGTGCGGACTGGCTGGCCAGGGTCCCCCATCTTATTACAGTTTTTTACAATTGCTATGACACAGTTTTCAATACATTTAACAGGTTTCCTAAACTCTTAACGCACCAACACACCTAAAACACACAATTGGCAAAACTGTTTATTTCATGTTCAAATTCACACATCGCAAACTAAACTCCAAAACTAATTTTCAAAATACAATAATACACTAAAAAACACTGCAAACATGTTTCAAAATTAAATAAGTATTCAAAACACTAACACATGTTCTCTTCCAACAGGAACATTTAGTCAATCATAACACAATGACAAAAAAAACACTATCATCAGCTGAAATTACAGAAACTGCATTATTTTGGATGTGTCAGGTGCATATATATATATATATATATATATATATATATATATATATATATATATATATATATATATATATTAGGGCTGGGCAAGTTAACGCGTTAATTTCGCGTTAACTCATTAGACTATTAACGGCGATATTTTCTTTAACGCGCGTTAACGCATGTTGGTCACATGCTTTTATTTTGTGAAGGTCTGTTGCTGCGGTGTAGGGGTTTGAATCAGAACAGTAGGTGGCGATAATGCGCCAATAACCTCGCTGTCAGCCAAGCCTCGGATTCAGAGGAAGAAAGGTGCTGGCCGGAAAAAAACAAAGCCGACATGCGGAAGGCGGTGTTTCCCGCAGGTACCGCGAGCGAGCTTAGGCGAGGCGGTGAGTTGGCGGCCGGAACAAGTTTTGTGCGGAGCGGAGCGGGGGGGGGTCTGCATCGACGCCGTCGGTGAAGTCGCTTCTCGTTTCAAAGTATCCATGTATTTTTGCCTGTTTTCCCCCTGCCATTCACTATATGCGCGCGAGAAAGCAACAACAAAAAACCGCGTGTTAACGTCAAATAAACGCAAGCATATCGAGTTAGCAAGCATTTCAGTTTAAAGTTCTTCCAGCAACGAATATGACAGAAACAAGTTAGTTGTAACCACTGCCAAGTTAAACTTTGGTATTGAACATAAAATGGTAATGCTGCTCCCTGCTGTTACCTCAGAAATTGCCTGTTTTTGGTAGATTTTTTCCCCATAAAGAGAATTCCCTGTCAGTGGCAATAAGCTTTAATTTATTATTATTGCTATTTTTTGTTTTACATGTTTAAGTTGAGCTTTACACTAAATATGTGTTACTGATAAGTGCTACAAATGTTACAACACTTTTGTTCATATGGCAGCAGAACATTAAAATAAAAGTGCTCTTTACACTACTTTTGAATTCATTCTTGGAGTTTGTAAATACAATGCGATTAATCGCGATTAATCAGTGCGATTAATCAGTGCGATTAATCGCGATTAAATATTTTAATCGTTGCCCAGCCCTAATATATATATATTTATATATATATCTATCTATATATATATATATATATATTCATATTCATTCAGGAGCTTATAGTTACAAGTAGTTACATATCAGAGACTGGAGGCATAAAGTCACTCTAAAACTATAAAGGGTAATTTTAAAGTATTTACACTTTGGAGTAGGAGAAGCAATATCCTAACTGTTGGTTTCCTCGAAAATACGGACAATAGATGCCACTGTGTCCCAGCTGATATTTGGCTGTACTCTTTCACCACCCTCTGTGTGTCAGGATTTGGGTTTTGTTTCAGCTGTTTGTTAATTTTGATGTATTAGTTAACTCTCAGGTTTTTAAAATCAGTTTTGGTTTTGGGCTCTTTCTTGTTTAGTCTTAGGTTTAGGTTCTGTATTAGTTTTGGTTTATGGAATAGGTTAGATTTTATTGTAGTTTGATTTTATTTATGTTTCCAGTTCAGTTCTGTCTCTTCCCAGCAATCTGCCAGCTCACTCAATCTGTTTATCTGTCACTCCCCAAACACCAGTTACCAGCCTATCAGATCTGCTCACCTGTCAACCTCCAGTCACTAGCCAATCAGTTCAGTTCAGTTTCCACCTGTCACTTGTAATTAGTCTTCACTCCCGTTCACCTGCTCACTCCACTATATAGTTCTGCCTCGGTCTTCAGTTCTCTGCCAGATCATTAACGAGCCACGGTGAGTTTTGTTCCAGCGTTCTTTTCTTGATTGACCTGTTGATGATAACCCGAGAGCCTTTTTGATTCTGAGCCAGCCTGTTCCCTGATCTGTTTTTCCTGCCCTGTCTGACTGATTTACCGGTTTACCGACTAGTTTCTGTCCCATGGTTATCCGAGCTTGCTTTGCCCTGTTTGTACCTCTGCCTATTTTGGACTGCCTTTTGTGTACCGGATTTTGGACTGCCATTTTGACCATTGAGCCTTGCCTGTCCCAGTTTTATTATTAAATACTGTTTTTTGCCTTCACCTCACTTGTTTGGCTTGAATACTGGGTTTGCCTGACTCACGTTCATAACAGAATGATCTGGCCTTACTAAAACCTATCGCCCAACAAGTTTTTAGAGGTTGTTTTTTTTTTCCCCTCCACACGCTATGGCTTGGGAGGGTTCCAGATTGGCGTTCTGTCCCCCTGGTATCGGTCCCAGACGCCATCTCTCCAGCAGCCGCAGCAGCAGTAACCCGCTGCCTGCTCCGAGCTTACGATTGGGAGGGCTTTTTGTCACTAATTCAGGTTCTGCTCAGAATAGAAGGGATCACTCACCCAGCGACACCGCTGTCGGCTCTGCCCATGGGTTTTATCCAGACCCAACTTTGTTTATGGAGGTCGAAGCGGAGGTGGTGCGGGATCTTCGCCCGGATCTTTTTCTCTCTCTCCCTCCAGAGGAGGAGATGCAGGGAACGCTGTGGGCTCCGCCGATCCCGGCTCTACCGACAGAATCAAACCTCCAGCAAGTCCTGCCGTCCCGCCGTCGGAGGAGGGGACGGAAACCTGTGGGTCGCTCCTTCACCCGTTCTGTTCGGCCGACAGGCGAGTCAGTACCGCGCCCGTCCGTTGCCACTTCCTGCCCAGTGGATCGGAGTCCGGTGCTCCCCAGAGCTGAGCAGCCCACAGCGCCTCCTGGTGGCGCCCGTGATGCTGAGGATCTGGCTCTGGAGGACCAGTTAAGAGCTTTTGCCCCTATTATTAAAGACCTTAGGGAGGCTCTTTTCAGCCAGTATTCAGAGGAGCTGGAGGCTAAATTAAAGGAGGTCGAGGGGCACTATAGAGCGGCTCTCCAGGGTTTCTATAGTGGACTCAATCCTGTCCCCAAGGGTCCAGTCGACGCCCCGGCACCTGCTCCTGTCCCAGAGGACCCGCCTCCTACCTCAGCTCCAGTGCCGGCCTCCGGCAGCTATAAAGCGGCACTGTCTGCGCAGCCGGCCCAAGACGTTGCAACCCCGGAGGCTTCGCAGCCGGCCCAAGACGCTGCAACCCCGGAGGCTCCGCAGCCGGCCCAAGACGTTGCAACCCCGGAGGCTCCGCAGCCGGCCCGAGACGCTGCAACCCCGGAGGCTCCGCAGCCGGCCCGAGACGCTGCAACCCCGGAGGCTCCGCAGCCGGCCCGAGACGCTGCAACCCCGGAGGCTCCGCAGCCGGCCCGAGACGCTGCAACCCCGGAGGCTCCGCAGCCGGCCCGAGACGCTGCAACCCAGGAGGGTCCGCAGCCGGCCCGAGACGCTGCAACCCAGGAGGGTCCGCAGCCGGCTCGAGACGCTGCAACCCAGGAGGGTCCGCAGCCGGCTCGAGACGCTGCAACCCAGGAGGGTCCGCAGCCGGCCCGAGACGCTGCAACCCAGGAGGGTCCGCAGCCGGCCCGAGACGCTGCAACCCAGGAGGGTCCGCCGTCGGCCCGCGACGTGGGAACCCAGGAGGGTCCGCCGCCAGTCTGCGACGTGGGAACCCAGGAGGGTCCGCCGCCAGTCTGCGACGTGGGAACCCAGGAGGGTCCGCCGCCAGTCTGCGACGTGGGAACCCAGGAGGGTCTACCACTGGCCCACGATGAGGGGGTTCAGACGAGCCCTCTTTCAGGCCGCAACTCGGGGGCTCATCGGGACACTGGGCGCCGTGGCCCTCGCCCAGACGACAAGCGGCGCCGTGGCCCTCGCCCAGACGACAAGCGGCGCCGTGGCCCTCGCCCAGACGACAAGCGGCGCCGTGGCCCTCGCCCAGACGACAAGCGGCGCCGTGGCCCTCGCCCAGACGACAAGCGGCGTCGTGGCCCTCGCCCTAACGACAAGCTCCGTCGGGGGTCTCGCCGAGAAGACAAGCACCCAGAGCCCCATGGAGACTTAGAGGCCCCTGGACCTCTTCTGAAGCTCTTACCCCCTCATCTTTGGCTTGACAGCCAATTTCCCAAGTGGCTGACCAAACTGTCTTTGTCGGAGGTTCTGGAAGGGTTACTGATGAGGTTCTGGGTGTTAAAGGGTCTGGGAGCATCTGAAGCCTGTAGCCAGGTCCCGTCTGAACCTGTAGCCAGGTCCCGTCTGAACCTGTAGCCTGTAGCCAGGCCCCGTCTGAACCTGTAGCCTGTAGCCAGGGGCCGTCTGAACCTGTAGCCTGTAGCCAGGCCCCGTCTGAACCTGTAGCCTGTAGCCAGGGGCCGTCTGAACCTGTAGCCTGTAGCCAGGGGCCGTCTGAACCTGAAGCCTGTAGCCAGGGGCCGTCTGAACCTGAAGCCTGTAGCCAGGGGCCGTCTGAACCTGAAGCCTGTAGCCAGGGGCCGACTGAACCTGAAGCCAGTAGCCAGGGGCCGACTGAACCTGAAGCCAGTAGCCAGGCTCCTCCTGAACTCTGTAGCCAGGCTCTTCCTGAACTCTGTAGCCAGGCGCCTCCTGAACTCTGTAGCCAGGCGCCTCCTGAACTCTGTAGCCAGGCGCCTCCTGAACTCTGTAGCCAGGCGCCTCCTGAACTCTGTAGCCAGGCGCCTCCTGAACTCTGTAGCCAGGCGCCTCCTGAACTCTGTAGCCAGGCGCCTCCTGAACTCTGTAGCCAGGCGCCTCCTGAACTCTTTAGCCAGGCGTCTCTTCTAGCTCTTAGTCCGGCGCCAGGTTCTGTTCTCTCTCTCTCCAGGCGTCGGTTCCTGAGGGTCCTGTTCTGCCGCCGGCCTCAGAGGTTGCTGCTCCGCCGCCGGTCTCCGAGAGACATGCTCCGCCGCCGGTCTATGAGAGACCTGTTCCGCCACCGGCCGCCGGACATCTTTGCTAACCGGGGCCGTCCTACAGGACACCCGCCGGATTACCTGTCTCACAGGGGTCGTCCGCCGGGACGTCCGCCGGAGAGCCTGACACGCCGAGGACGTCCGCCGGAGAGCCTGACACGCCGAGGACGTCCGCCGGAGAGCCTGACACGCCGAGGACGTCCGCCGGAGAGCCTGACACGCCGAGGACGTCCGCCGGACAACCTGACACGCCGAGGACGTCCGCCGGACAACCTGACACGCCGAGGCCGTCCTTCGGGACGTCCGCCGGACAACCTGACACGCCGAGGCCGTCCTTCGGGACGTCCGCCGGACAACCTGACACGCCGAGGCCGTCCTTCGGGACGTCCGCCGGACAACCTGACACGCCGAGGCCGTCCTTCGGGACGTCCGCCGGACAACCTGACACGCCGAGGCCGTCCTTCGGGACGTCCGCCGGACAACCTGACACGCCGAGGCCGTCCTTCGGGACGTCCGCCGGACAACCTGACACGCCTGGGTCGTCCTTCGGGACGTCCACCGGAGAACCTGACTCGTCGGGGCCGTCCTCCTGGACGCCCGCCTGAGAACTTGATTCGTCTTGTTTTGTTTGAGTTTATATTTGGACATTTATTTGATTCTAGCCCTCCGTCCTGCACCTCCCTCCACCCGCCCGGTCTAGTCCGTTTTTGTTTATCATTTGTCTTGTTTAAGGACGTCTGGTATCCGTCCTTAAGGGAGGGGCTCTGTCAGGATTTGGGTTTTGTTTCAGCTGTTTGTTAATTTTGATGTATTAGTTAACTCTCAGGTTTTTAAAATCAGTTTTGGTTTTGGGCTCTTTCTTGTTTAGTCTTAGGTTTAGGTTCTGTATTAGTTTTGGTTTATGGAATAGGTTAGATTTTATTGTAGTTTGATTTTATTTATGTTTCCAGTTCAGTTCTGTCTCTTCCCAGCAATCTGCCAGCTCACTCAATCTGTTTATCTGTCACTCCCCAAACACCAGTTACCAGCCTATCAGATCTGCTCACCTGTCAACCTCCAGTCACTAGCCAATCAGTTCAGTTCAGTTTCCACCTGTCACTTGTAATTAGTCTTCACTCCCGTTCACCTGCTCACTCCACTATATAGTTCTGCCTCGGTCTTCAGTTCTCTGCCAGATCATTAACGAGCCACGTTAATGTGCCACGTGAGTTTTGTTCCAGCGTTCTTTTCTTGATTGACCTGTTGATGATAACCCGAGAGCCTTTTTGATTCTGAGCCAGCCTGTTCCCTGATCTGTTTTTCCTGCCCTGTCTGACTGATTTACCGGTTTACCGACTAGTTTCTGTCCCATGGTTATCCGAGCTTGCTTTGCCCTGTTTGTACCTCTGCCTATTTTGGACTGCCTTTTGTGTACCGGATTTTGGACTGCCATTTTGACCATTGAGCCTTGCCTGTCCCAGTTTTATTATTAAATACTGTTTTTTGCCTTCACCTCACTTGTTTGGCTTGAATACTGGGTTTGCCTGACTCACGTTCATAACACTGTGTGATAGCCCGTGGTTTATGACATGGTCAATGATAGTGGCTCTAATTTGATCAGTTACCTATATATATATATATATATATATATATATATATATATATATATATATATATATATATATATATATATATACACACACATATACACACACGCATATACACACACACACATATATATATATATATATATATATATATATATATATATATATATATATATATATATATATATATATATATATATATATATATATATATATGTGTGTGTGTGTGTGCATATATGTGTGTACATATATATATATGTGTGTGTATATAACCGGTACACATGACATCATCTGCCTACTCTGACTTCTTTTGTATTCTTTTTTTTTATATATTCTTATGTTTTTCTCATTTTCTTTTTGATCCACTGTATATAACCCTTTCCTACTCCTGACTATTGAGCCGATGTGACAAGTGAATTTCTCCAATCTGAGATCAATAAAGACTATCTTATCTTATCTCTGGTCCTTCTTTGAGCACCACCACGCATTCTTACTCCCAACCCTCTACCTTGTCCTGGTACACGTCTTCCTCGCCCTTGTGCAGGCATTTCTTTCTTTCTTTCTTTCTTTCTTTCTTTCTTTCTTTCTTTCTTTCTTTCTTTATTTATTTATTTCTCACATTGTGTTGCTCCAAATTGTTCCTTTTCCAGCCAAGACCAGCCCAAAGAGTCCTCTTTTATAGCACATGATCATGTGATTGAAAGAAAATCAACACTTGAGTGTGCTTCCTAGATGGGAATTATCTGTGATTTCAACAACTGCATAACTTCAATCAGATGTTTCTCATTAGCAATGGAATAAAATACAGGGAATATATTTGTGTTTCAATTCAATATGAAGAGTTGTTCACCTTGACTTTAGCCTGTAAGGTTAGGTTTAGAACGTGGTGTTATCTGTTCTGACATACAGTGTTAAAGCATTGGTAAATTTGGCTGTAAAATTCTACTGTTTTGGTCTTGTTTGAGCCGGTGTGTAAAAGGAGTTTAAGCAATTTTAATTTGCATTAATTGTATGCATTATGTGTTAAAGCAAGAAGAAATGTGTTAATTGTATAGGTTACACATGTGGATGTAGTGCTAACTGTGTTAAGAGTTTTGGAAAATTGTTAAAAGTATTGAAAAATCTGTCATAGCAATTGTAAAAAACTGTAACTTATTTTTAAATTTATTTATTTATATATATTATTATTATTATTATTATTATTATTATTATTATTATTGTTAATTTTTATTGGGGGGGGGGGGTTAAAGCCAGTAGGCTTGGGGGGTGGGCTGGGGGAGGTAGAGGTGTTGGTCCTGGTGTGTGGTTGGCTGGCGGGCCCTGCGGCCTCTCCCCGGCCCCCGGGCTATGGTGGTGCCGCTGAAGGGGCCCCTTTCTCCGGGTGGGGCTTTCGGGGAGCGGGGGTGCCTATCGGAGTCAGTAGGGGAGCTGGCTCCCTGGGTTGGCTTCCCAGTCCTTTGCTCCCCATCCCCGGACTCCTCCCTCTGCCTGCTCCATCACGCCGCCACACATGTAGGTCCTTGGGGAGAGGGCGTTACTGGAGGTTGCCACCTTTTGGTGACGTCCCTCTCCCCAATTTTATCATGCATTTTAGACACTTTCACTCCAAACATTTTCACAACGCACATTCATGTAGGCCACGATATGGGGGGGTGGGAGGAAGACGTCTGGGGGGGGGCTTATGTTGTGTGAGCCTCACCTCGGGCGGCTCCCTTCACCTCCTCTCGCATTTAGACATTGAGGGTTCTGGGTAGTTGCTTGGAGGGGGGGGGGGCACTGGCACCAGCTTCCTTCCGGAGGGGGGGTGGGCTGTGCCTTGCACTCCCTTCGGTGCTCCCAGTTTTAAACACACCTGAGATCAACATGCAACAACACAACATCTGAGCGGGCGTAGGGAGGATCGGGGGTCTTTTGCACACCCCCGATCTCCGATCGCGGGTCTTTTGCACACCCCCGATCTCCGATCGCGGCTCGGAGTCTGGGGCCTGGAGGAGGTGCGGGCCACTGGGTCCGGGGTCTTGGCGGGGGCTGCTGCGGGTAGCCAGCGGCTTACCGGGTCTGAGGCTGATGCCTCTGCTCTCCCCAGGAAGGGATGGGGGGCAGGGGTGGCTAGGGTAAGGTCGGGGTGGGAGGGGGTTTATTAGGTATATAGTGGGTGAGGGGGGGCTCTGGTCGGGTGGCCCGTACGGGTCGTGTTGGCCCCCCCTCTTTGGGGGGCCTGGTCCGGGGGGCGTCTGGTCCGGGGGCGGGGCGGGGGTCGGGCACAGGTAGTCGTATTGTTGACTACCTGTGCCCCCCCCCCCCACTTGGGATTTTTGGATGTGAATGCTATGTGGGAATGTGTGTACAGCATCCTTTTTTTTTGTGTCTGTGTGTGGCGAGTGGGGCACAAGGAAGGGATGGTGTGAATGAGTTTTTTTTTTTTTCCAGGTTCGGGTCCGGTCCGCTCCCTCTCCCAAGATCATCTCAAGTCTCCGATAGTTGCGGAGCCCATCCCCCCACGTACTGCCCTCCTCCGCTGCGTTGGCAGGCGCCTTGGCCCTCTGGCGCGTTGACGGTCCTCGGGTTTGGGGCGGGTTCCCGGGTGGATGCCGGCCCATTCTCTGCGGTGGCTTCGCAGGGCCTGGCCCCCCGGGCGGTGGCTGGGGCCCCTGCCGCGGGGGCGGGGCGCCCCTGGGGCCTCTGGCCCCCAGGGCCCGTGGCCAGGACCACTTCAGCGCGGCTGGCTGGCGGCGGAGCCCACGGGCTCGTCCCCGCGGCTCTTGGGGGCGTCGGCATTGCGGTGGCTGGGGGATTTCCTCGGGGTCGTCTCTCCTCTTTCCTCGGGGGGGTTGCAGATTTCCTGTGAAGGCCCCTCTCGGGCGCACTGCTTTGGGGGCCCCTTTGGGAGTCCGGGGTTACGGGTCCCCTGACCCCTGCCTCTGTGCTCAGGGAAGGTGGGTCTTCGGTTCTCCACAATCACTATCAAGCTATTTCCTTCTGGATAAATTTTCACCTAAACTAGTGCACTCTCACAAACTCCCACAGGTGCTGGGTCCCAGGTATTAAATGTTCACTTATATACAGAAAGGCTATAATTTATTTATTTACTTTCTTTTTTAGGTATCACATTACACATGTCAGCTTAAATAATAATACATATGATTTAGCAATGGTATCAAGGTGTTACACAATTGTATCTGTTGCTTTATGTCTGTTGGTTGTGCTGTTCTTTTTGTGTCTCTTTCCAGGTGATGGAGCAGACAGAGGACGTTTTATCATTCTCTTCCTTTTATCTCTTCTTTCTTTCACCTCTTCTTTCTTTTTTTTTTCTCTTCTTGTTTTTCTTTTACTCTCCTACTTTCCCATTGTAGTGTCCATATAATTTGAAATTCTCCCTGCAGGAATCACAATAAAGCTATTTACACGCACAAATCAAGCGGAGCATTATGGCGAAAGCTGTTTGCTCCACTTGTGAAAGTAAAATCTGTCGAGCTCTATTTGGCATTAAGATATCAATTCTTATTGCCACATTGCTAGAAAGGACACTGGGGGGGGGGAAAAAGGAAAGAAAAAGCTGTGTTCCAACAATTAAACACCTTCTTAACAACGACCATCCGCTTTGATGTTTTCCAGTCAGGTCTCTGTGCTCACCACAGTAAAGAGACTGCCCTTATCAAGGTGTTTAATGACATCCATATAAATACAGACTGTGGAAGAACCACAGTCTGCATTGGACTATTGGACGTCACTGCAGCATTTGATACTGTTGATCACTCCATTCCAGACATGTTCACAAGTCATTTTTGTCAAGTCCAAGTCAAGTCTCAAGTCTTGATTATGCCTGTCGCAATAATCAATTAATCGCACAATAAATTCTAATCACATTCATTAATCATAATAAGTCCCCTTGTGTTTTCATCTCCGTCACTAAGGCTACGTTCCCACTGCAGGTCTTAATGCTCAATTCCGATTTTTTTGTGAAATCTGATTTTTTTGCATGGTTGTTCACATTTCCAAATATATATGACTTGTATGTGATCTCCTGTGTGAACTTAATGCGTTCAACCTAAGTGTCCCGCATGCGCACTCGAGGACGCGATGGCGTCACACGTAACAAGCGTCCTCAGTGTTTGCGGAAGTAAACATGGATTATAATGCTGGCGCGCATTTTGCGGTCATTAATTTATTTTCTAACCGAAGCTTTCCCTCCATTGACTGCTCTTCTCATTGTTGTCCGCTATGGGTGTCGTCTTTCTTCCCGCTTCTGCATAGCAGGACGCAGATTAGTGACGTTTGTCAAGTATCGGTGATGTACAGGTCGGATAAATGCGACCCGGCCATACAGACACAGGTCGCATTTAAAAAGATCAGATACGTATCAGATTCAGGACCACATATCCAAGTGGCCTGGGTCGCATTTAAAAAAAATCCGATCTGTGTTATTCAGACTGTCATAAAAAGATCAGATACAGGTCGCATATGGGCAAAAAAATCGGAATTGGGTCACTTTAGGCTGCAGTGTGAACGTAGCTTAAGACAGGATAGCAAAATGGTTACATTACGCTGCATTGGTGTCTGCTCACCCCTTCCTTCCTTCTTATTTCCTGAGTGTAGGAGGGGTTAAATCTTGCCAGGGTTTCCCACAGAAAATGGGGGAATCTGGACAATAGTCGTTTGGTGGCTCACGGGAGGTGTGTGAGGAAGCACGAGGAGTGTTGCGCAATGCAGCTCGAAGGAGGGGTACAGCCCTTTACCGGGTAATGTAGCTGATAACTGCTAGTGTGCTTGGTTAGTTGACCACAAGGTTTTATTCCAGAGGGGAACTTTACTTACCGTGTTACTGTATGTTTCTCTCAAACACAACAGCTGCAGGATGGGAGTTTTAGGATTTAAACCAACTGATGCCACCTGCTTAATTTATCAGACTCAGTAGGTCAAGAGGATATACTCGCGTTAATATGGTAATATCATATTAGTTGAAAAAGGTCCCCAAATGATAATAATATGATGTATCGCAATAATATTTTGAAAAAATTATCATCCAGTAAAATTGTGACAGGCCTAGTCTTGGGTAAAGTCCTGGGTATTTGAGTTAAATGACTTTATAGTACTAATGATCTATCATGAGACTTGCTAAATGGTTTCCATAGAGAGTCGCACTGTTATATCTATGGAATGATCATTACCTTGAACTGGTATATGAAAAATACAATTAAAAAAAGCACATCCGCAATTTTTTTCCAAAATAAATTTTGCTTCTATATTCTTTTCACTTTAAAAAAAACTATATTCTTACAGTATTTAACTGACATTTGTGGTTACATATTTTTCTTGGTTTAGCAGTATGTCTGCTCTTTTATTTTTAAGCGAATGTGAGGGCTGTGGAAAAAAAACAAATATATATATATATATATATATATATATATATATATATACTCGCGTTAAAAAGTTGTAACCACAAATGTCAGTTAAATACTGTAAGAACATTTTTTTTTAAAAGGGAAAAAAATACAGATGCAAAATTTATTAGGGAAAAAATTGCGTGTGTGCTTTTTTTAATTGTATTTTTCATTTACCAGTTCAAGGTAATGCAAAACATCGATCAAAGCCAATCTGACTGCCAATGTCTATCAATTATTCTCTATATATTTCTTTACAAGTATAAATAAGCTCCATCTATATCTTTCTATCTGAATACTTAAAACATATACACAGGGAACATAGACGTTCACTACTTTCTGCCACATACAGGTGACGTTGACGTGGAAACCTGCGCCCAATGGGGCGTCTACATATATGATGTCTATGGTCGCCTCCATATCTGTATGGGTGCATGTTTCGCGTTACGTCAGTGACGCTACGTTGTGCTGCGTGACTGTTTGACAGCCCCTCTGCTGTTTTTCTACCTCTGCTGTGTGCGGGTAAGAAAAGAAGCCAAGCGGCGAGCAGTCAAGTTAGTAAAACAACAAAACATTTAAAATACAAAAGATTTTTCACAAGTCGGAAATTGCCGGTCTCAGTCGAGTCTGAAGTCATTAAATGTGCGACTGAAGTGCGACTCGAGTACGAGTCACAAACTCGAGTCCCCATCTGTGCTCCATTCTGTTCGAGCGCCGAGAAAACCTGGTCGGCCTTTCTGGTACAGAAGACTTTTTGTGTCAGCAGGTAACTTTACATCAGAGATGACAAAAATCACATGTGGGGTTCCCCAAGGGTCCATCCTGGGTCCTCTCCTGTTCAATAATAATCTATGGAACACGTCACCCTGATGATAATCGGGGAAAGTGATGGTAGAAAACCCTGATAAAATGTTCTGTGGACTTTTAAGATTTAAGATGGTTTATGTGCATTTTTATTTTATATATTTAAAGATCCTTTTGCGGTTTTGCAGGCTTATGATGAAGTTGATCTATGATTAAAGTTTGATATAGATTGAAATTGAACGTCTGAGAGGAATCATGACGCAGTTTGGCTGCAACTCACTTTACCAACTGTGTCAACAATTTCTCCCGTCTCCAAAAAAAGCGTAAGCCTGATCAGAGCTGCTGTGAGGACCAAACATTTTCCCCTCAAGTTTTTTTTTCCCGTAAATCCAAATTTTGCCTGGAAAGGGGAATTCACACGTTTCAGGCAGCATTTTGTGCGTACGCAAGCTTTATAAAGGCGACCTCTGCTCCTTATTCTGCAGGCTGTAAAACCTGATAACCCTCCCTGTTCTTCCTGCTCTCAGACACACATTGAAGCTGGTGGAGCAACATCTGCTGGAGGTGAAAGCTGATTGGCTGCAGCCTCTCTGCTCTGACACGTGATTCGTAGATCAGAGCTCAGAGCAGTTTTTTGAATTTTTTGCAATAAGAGCACATCTGCCTTTAAATGTTTAATTTTCTCTCTGGAACCAGCTCCATGCACATTCCATGTGACAAACCTTAGCTTAACCATAGGTGTGAGTGAGAGGCTGAAGCTTAGAAAGTGCATGTCCCTAAAGAAATTTATGTACATAGACTTAGGTAACATCATATAAAGTGTTTTGTGGTTGTCTGATCCACAGGAAAGAAGCAGAGGAATAACATAAAGAAATGCAGAAAATTAAGAAAGTACAGAGAGTGAGAAGGGGTGGCAGAAAAAGGATTACAACCCATAACCCAGAAACCCAGGTGTGACTAGCCAACATACCGTGCAAACATCCTGCTGAGCTGTGCATACATTTAATTTATCACTGTGTTCAGTTCTATTCCCTTTAACAAGTATCACATGTATTAAATTCACCTGTCATGCTGCTAATAAAGCCACGGAGTGACCTTCTGATCCCTGAACAGCTGACCATTAATATAAAGCTTTTCTACAGCAACTGTACCCCTGACGCCCTCAGCCATATATTGTTTTCTGACTGGGAATAAAACTTGCCTTTGACCAAGAATTTCTTTAGGAAACTGATAATTTTTTAGCTACAATTGGCCGAGGCCTGGTTTTATCAGGCTTCTTACCTCTGAGCCGGTAAACGAGGTAGAAGGTCATGTGTTTTTTCTCGTCAGTCGGGATTTACAGCTGCTGCCGGAGAAACTCACAAATTGTTTCCTCTGCATCCTCCTCTTACTGGCAAAGACTAGGTTACCGCTCATGCTTCGTGACTGAATATCCATAATGGATTCCTTTATTTTACTATTTTCACCGGTCAGCTGAATCATCCCATCGGTGAGCTTCCTGAATTCCTCTCTCAGCGATTAATTCTAGGCGGTGACAGAAGCAAGCTGTTCCTGGCTTCATTCCAGTGACTCTCAGAGCTTGAAATTCATTGTGTAGGACTTCTACCAAGGCGAGATGGACATTCAGGTTCATTAGCTTCTTATCTATGGATTCCTGAATGTCACTGTAGCTCCTATCTGGAGATATTGTGGAAGCAGCGCTGGCTGAATTTGAACGGGACCATTTTGATGATGGTTTGTTTGTGGTACTTTTCGGCTTCCCTGTTATGAGGCTCTCAAAACACTCATCCAGGTGGCTCTCAGGGCTGGTCAAGGTCTACTCATCAAACGTGTTTTATTGTGAAAAATTTTAAAATTTATAAAATTTAAACGTTACTTCGTTTAATGTTAAATTATTGGCTTCTTCTTACCTGGGTGGATCAGATTGATAATATGTGTGTTCCACCATTTTTACTTAAGTACAGCTCTCACTAGATCTCAGCCAATCATCTCCCTGCAATCACAGTTTGTTGATGTTTGAATCGCTGTTTATTTCTTAGGTAACTTTACTTCTTAGCTGACATTTTCTTTCGAATGCATTCTGCTTGTAGTCTGTCGATTTAGAATTCTCACACACCAAATGAAAAGAAAAATGTATTAATGACTTGCATAAACTGAAATTTAAAGCTTTATGGTGGTAATTAATTATATTCCTAATACACAGTTTATTGCTCTAACCATTGTCTTAGATTGAAAGCCGGGCTTTTCTACCTCTTCTTCCTGCTCTTGATCAACACATCTGACCAGTTATTCCACAATCTTTGGAAATAATGGTTGGTTAAACTGACATGTAGGTGTGAGACCAGACAGACTGCATTCATCTATAGAAACAAACGCTTAAAACATATTCTACGGGAGTGAAGCTCAAAAAGTCAGTCTGACTGAGAGGAGAAATGGAGCAACAGGCAGACTGGGTGACTTTCTGTTGTTCTATCTGTCTGGATCTACTGAAGGACCCGGTGACTATTTCCTGTGGACACAGCTACTGTTGTGACTGCATTAAAAGTCACTGGGATGAAGAGGATCAGAGAAAAATCCACAGCTGCCCTCAGTGCAGGGAGACCTTTATACCGAGGCCTGTCCTGGGTAAAAACACCATGTTAGCAGCTTTAGTGGAGCAGCTGAAGAAGACTGGACTCCAAGCTGCTCCTGCTGATCTCTGCTATGCTGGACCTGAAGATGTGGCCTGTGATTCCTGCTCTGGAAGAAAACTGAAAGCCATCAAGTCCTGTTTAGTCTGTCTGGCCTCTTTCTGTGAGAAACACCTTCAGCCTCATTATGATTCAGCTGCATTTAAGAAACACAAGCTGGTGGAGCCCTCCAAGAACCTCCAGGAGAACATCTGCTCTCGTCATGATGAGGTGATGAAGATGTTCTGTCGTACTGATCAGAAGTGTATCTGTTATCTCTTCTCTGTGGATGAACATAAAGGCCACGACACAGTGTCAGCTGCAGCAGAAAGGACTGAGAGGCAGAGAGAGCTGGAGGTGAGACGAGAAAACATCCAGCAGAGAATCCAGGACAGAGAGAAAGATGTGAAGCTGCTTCAACAGGAGCTGGAGGCTATCAACCACTCTGCTGATAAAACAGTGGAGGACAGTGAGAAGATCTTCACTCAGCTGATCCGTCTCATCCAGAAAAGAAGCTCTGATGTGAAGCAGCAGATCAGATCCCAGCAGGAAACTGAAGGGAGTCGAGTCAAAGAGCTTCAGGAGAAGCTGGAGCAGGAGATCACTGAGCTGAAGAGGAAAGACGCTGAGCTGAAGCAGCTCTCAGACACAGAGGATCACAACCAGTTTCTCAACAACTACCCCTCACTGTCAGCACTCAGTGAGTCTACACACTCATCCAGCATCAAGATCCGTCCTCTGAGCTACTTTGAGGATGTGACAGCAGCTGTGTCAGAGCTCAGAAATATAGTACAGGACATCCTGAGAGACGCATGGACAAACATCTCACTGAGACTCACTGAGGTGGATGTTTCACTGTCAGAACCAGAACCAAAGAGCAGAGCTGGATTCTTGAGCTATTCATGTGAAATCACACTGGATCCAAACACAGCACACAATGAGCTGTTACTATCAGAGGGGAACAGGAAGGTGACATTGATGAATCAACCTCAGTCTTATTCTAGTCATCCAGACAGATTCACTTTTTGGTCTCAGGTTCTGAGTAGAGAGAGTCTGACTGGACGTTGTTACTGGGAGGTGGAGTGGAGAGAGAGAGTTTATGTAGCAGTCGCATACAAGAATATCAGCAGAGCAGGAAGTGGGAAAGAATGTGGATTTGGAGGTAATGACAAATCTTGGGCATTATATTGTTACCAAGGTTATAAATTTCGTCACAACGACATCTGGACCTCCGTCTCAGGTCCTGGTTCCTCCAGAGTAGGAGTGTACCTGGATCACAGAGCAGGTATTCTGTCCTTCTACAGTGTCTCTGAAACCATGACTCTCCTCCACAGAGTCCAGACCACCTTCACTAAGCCGCTACACGCTGGAGTTTATGTTTGTTCTGGAGGTTCTGCTAAGTTCAACCCAAATAGACAGAATCCACTGAAGGTTCACTGAGTTTAATTCTGGTTTTTAAATCCCCAGCAGATTATTTTCTTGATCGTTGTTGTTTTATGTCTAAACTGCACAGAAATCAATATTCAGAGATTGTCAGCACTTGTTTTCCTTCAGAATTGATGTTCTGGTTCTGTTGGGTTTGTTCATTTCTCATTGTTTTTAAAACCAGCTGATTAGCACCAGAATATTTGCTGTTTTGTAGAGTCCAGACACACATGAGACAACAGATGTCATCTAATATTGTAAATTTCTCATATGTGAATTATCATATTTTGAATGTTTTGTTATGTTTGATCATTATTTTAAAACATTTTTAAGGTAAATAACCTCAAAACAACAAAATCACCACAACTTTAATTAGTATTTCATTAAAAATGACAATGCAGCTGTACAATATAGTTTTATTTGAAACATAAAATTTACAGCATGTGTTTAGAAGCAAAATCTGTAATAAAAAGAGAAATGTGAATTTATGGTATTCTATTAAATGAAAAGTTACAGATTTATACCACAATGTTGACCTCTGTCCGTCCGTCCATTTTCTTCCACTTATCCGGGGTCGGGTCGCGGGGGTAGCAGCTTCAGCAGGGAGGCCCAAACTTCTCCGGCCACTTGGGCCAGCTCCTCCGGGGGAATCCCAAGGCTTTCCCAGGCCAGCAGGGAGACATAGTCCCTCCAGCATGTCCTGGGTCTCCCTCTGGGCCTCCTCCCTGTGGGACGTGCCCGGAACACACTTCACCAGGGAGGCGTCCAGGAGGCATCCTGACCAGATGTCCGAGCCACCTCAACTGGCTCCTCTCGACGTGGAGGAGCAGCGGCTCTACTCTGAGTCGTCCCCGGATGACTGAGCTCCTCACCCTATCTCTAAGGGAGAGCCCAGACACACTACGGAGAAAACTCATTTCAGCCGCTTGTATCCGGGATCTCGTTCTTTCGGTCACGACCCATAGATGAGGGTAGGAACGTAGGTCGACCGGTAAATCGAGAGCTTCGCCTTTTGGCTCAGCTCTCTCTTCACCACAACGGATCAGTACAGCGCCCGCTTCACAGCAGATGCCGCACCAATCCGCCTGTCGATCTCCCGCTCTATCTTCCCCTCATTCGTGAACAAGACCCCAAGATACTTGAACTCCTCCACTAGAGGCAGCACATCCTCCCCAACCTTTTCCGGTTCAAGACCATGGTCTCTGATTTGAAGGCACTGGTTCTCATCCCGGCCGCTTCGCACTCGGCCGCAAACCGCTCCAGTGAGAGCTGTAGATCACGCCCTGATGAAGCCAACAGACCAGTTCACTCGTGACGTCCGCACTACATCCGGGTCCCGCGGGTAGGCAAAAACAGTACTGTTCTCGTCTACTACATGACAAAACGGGTGATTTTGAGCGTACTTTTAGTTAGTTTATTTTTGGAATCTAAACAATGCCTACGACTTGTTGTGCTCCCGGTTGCACACAGAGGCATTCCAAATCTTCGGATGTACGTTTCTGTCATTTACCGAAGGACGAAGAAAGAAGAAAGAAATGGATAATTTCAAAGAAAAGGGCGCAGGCAGACAATCCCAATCGACTGTGGGAGCCTTCATACTATTCGTCTGTGTTGGCCTGCCGTTTTTATAATGCAGCTGTATATGTCACTGTGCGGAACACTTGGCCAGCATTTCACAGACTCGCTCAGTCCCTTCAGGCTTTTGCTGTGTGGATCTGGCAATCCGATACCATCGACCATCAACTTACTCTTAAAACGATCTTGTGATACGTTATCTGAAGAAGAAAAATACATCGAGAACTCGTCGTTTCCTTTGTTTGCGTCTGCCGTTGTGTTGGCCTTTTGCCTACCAATCCGGCACGCATGCGCAAAAACCACGGATCAAAACAATAACAATGAACTGGTCGATAGGACCACATCATCCACGAATAGCAGTGACGGAATCCTAAGGCCACCAAAACGGATCCCCTCAACACCTTGGCTGCGCCTAGATATTCTGTCCAAAAAAGTTATGAACAGAATCGGTAACAAAGGGCAACCTTGGCGGAGTCCAACTCTCACCAGAAACGAGTCCAACTTACTGCCGGCAATGCAGACCAGACTCTGACACCGGTCGTACAGAGACCTGACAGCCCTTATTAAAGGGCCCGGTATTCCATACTCCCGGAGTACCCCCCACAGGATCCCTCGGGGGACACGGTCGAATGCCTTCTCTAGATCCACAAAGCACATGTAGACTGGTTGGGCAAACTCCCATGCCCCCTCCAGCATCCTGCTGAGGGTATAGAGCTGGTCCAGTGTTCCACGGCCAGGACGAAAACCACACTGCTCTTCCTGACTCCGAGATTCAACTATCCGACGGACCCTCCTTTCCAGAACCCCAGAATAGACCTTACCAGGGAGGCTTAAGAGTGTGATTCCTCTGTAGTTGGAACACACCCTCCGGTCCCCCTTTTTAAATAGGGGAACCACCACCCCAGTCTGCCAATCCAGGGGAACTGATCCCGATGTCCACGCAATGCTGCAGAGTCGCTTTAACAACCACAGCCCCACAACATCCAGAGCCTTAAGGTACTGATAAAGATCGGGTTTACCGGCCTGCTGTTACATGTCTATTGAAAACCCATTTTTCCCCAGTTCCAGATTTGGCCGCAAGTGAGAAGACATTAATCAAGAGGTAGAACAGTTTAAATGCATATTTAATTCATAGAAATTAAATATGGAGACAGAGTATACATTTACCAATCAAGATGATTTCCCCGCGCGGTCAAGAAGTCTGTCTGAAGAAAGCTTTGAACAAAGACTCTTTTTATCAACTTTAAAACTCCTGCTGCTCGGTCAAGGGGGAGGATGACTAATCTCCTCCCCTTCTGACCACCCCATCGGGGCAATAAACCGCCCTTGTTATTCTACCCAGCAACAGAGAGGGGAGACACCCCTACTAAGATACATTTTTAATTCTCAACAGTACTCAGGGCGAATCTCATCCACCCCCGGGGCCTTGCCACCGAGGAGCTTTTTAACAACCTCGGCAACCTTAGCACCAGAGATGGGAGAACCCGACCCAGAGTCTTCAGGCTCTGCTTCCGCAATGGAAGACGTGTTGGTGGGATTAAGGAGGTCTTCGAAGTATTCCGCCCACCAACGCACAACGTCCCAAATCAAGGTTAGCAGCACACCACCCCCACTATATACAGTGTTGGTACTGCACTGCTTCCCCCTCCTGAGATGCCGGATAGTGGACCAGAATCGCTTCGAAGCCGTACGGAAGTCTTTCTTCATGGCCTCTCCGAACTCTTCCCACGCCCAAGTTTTTGCCTCAGCGACCAGCCGAGCCGCCTGCCGCTTCGACTGCTGGTACACATCAGCTGCTTCCGGAGTCCCACAGGCCAAGAAAGCCCGGTAGGACTCCTTCTTCAGCTTGACGGCTTTCTTCACCGCTGGTGTCCACCAGCATGTTCGAGGGTTGCCGCCGCGACATGCTCCGACAACCTTGTGGCCACAGATCCGACTAGCCGCCTCAACATTAGAGGCACGAAACATGGTCCACTCAGACTCGATGTCCCTCGCATCCCTCGGGACGAGTTCAAACCTATTCTGGAGGTGGGAGTTAAAGCTCCATCTCACAGGGGACTCTGCCAGACGTTCCCAGCAAACCCTCACAGTACGTTTGGGCCTGCCAGGTCTGACCAGCTTCCTCCCCCACCATCGGAGCCAACTCACCACCAGGTAGTGGTCGGTGGAGAGCTCCGCCCCTCTCTTCACCCGAGTGTCCAAGACATGCGGCCGCAGATTAGATGAAACGACAACAAAGTCGATCATCGAACTGCGGCCTAGGGTGTCCTGGTGCCAAGAGCACATGTGGACACCCTTATGCTTGAATATGGTGTTTGTGATGGACAATCCATGACGAGCACAGAAGTCCAACAACAAAACACCACTCGAGTTCAGATCAGGTGGGCTGTTCCTCCCAACCACGCCCCTCCAGGTCCCACTGTCATTGCCCACGTGAGTGCTGAAGTCCCCCAGCTAGAGACAATGTCTCACTTGGTCATTTTTTTTTTATTATTGAAAACACATTAATGTTCATCAAAAATATTAGATTTACAATGTTGACCTAAATCTAATATTTTTGATGAACATTAATGCGTTTTCAATAAATAAAGACTTTAAGTATGAAAGTAAGACATTGTTTCTATCCACTGAGTCACTTTATTTTATTTTCTCTGTTGGCAAACAGTTTTTTTTCAACATAATCTTTCCCATGTTTTGTTTTTTCACTTTTCTTTATTTCAGATATTTTCTCACCCTAACACTTTGAAACTCTGAGCAGCTCAACACTTTCCATTAGTTTTTTGGACCAGAACTGCAGAGATTTAAAGCTGATTTTTGCTGCTTTTCATTCTAATTCAGTTGATCTTGATCTCTTTTTGCTGGTGGAAACATTTCTTTGCTTCAGTTTGCAGACAGCAGCAGTAAAGTGTGACTGAATATCCAAACCCAGAAGCTGTGGCTCTCCACAGAACCTGGCTTTGTTCTGCTGAAGAGAGGAAACCTTCATATCAGCGTCCTGCTGTGAATAAACATGCTCTACAGATCTGAGGTCAGATTCACCAGCAGCTTGAAATGAAATGATTGTTGCTCGTCTTGCTGCTGTGACTCATGCAGCCTGTGGAAAACACAGCAGAACTGCTCCTTATTCCAACACCAAACACATTTAATCCCACTTTGGATCGTCTCACCAGAACAGACACACAGACTTTGTTCTGATGAAGCGTTTCAAACACCCACAAACAGCAGAATGTCCCTTTTCCCTTGAACGCAGCTTCTGCTGAGTGTTTTCCAGGCAGAAAGCTGAGCAGGTGATGGAGAAGGTGTTGCATCGCTCCTCAGAGATTGGACTTGTTCTGAAGACCCAGAACCAGCAAGACGCTGCCAGGATCCTCCCAACAGTCCAACACTAATGAGCAAAAGGTGCTGCCATAAAAACTAAAGTTGTTTTTACCATCATCAAGTAGAAACAACATCAGGACTAGACGTCTGAGGAAGAGCTTCCACATCAGAGGAGGATCTCTGAAACTTATGACTTCCTGTTCAGGGTAGAAGTAGACCAGCTATGTCACTAGAAATACACGATATATCTGCCGTAAAATCAGAAGCTAGTTGAATATTTCAATATCCTTTATATATTTATCGATTATAGATTAGTTCCACGTTTTGAAAAAGGTCTTCATAATGACATTACACTAAGCTTAATTGGATGCTTTTTCAACAGATTGTGTTTCAATAGTCAAACTCTAGACCCTAAAGTAGTAAGAAACAGGGTACATTGTTACCATAAATGATCAAATAACCTATTTGTGTAAAAATCTTGTTTGCTAGTTTAGAACTCTGTAACCTTTCACAAATTATCCATTAGTAATTTGTACAAAGTTCTTTTTAATACTTTTCTATTTTATTGCTTTCTTGATGCATGACTTAGATTAGATTTGCTTCATTCAGCATGTTTGCCTCAAAAAGCTCTGAAAATGTAAATAGGTTTGTTGAAATTATTTAATTTGACCTTCACTTTATAAAGTCACTTTCCAAGTGTTCTGAAAACAGAATTATAGTCCGAAAACTACCGTATAGAAAAATGCTTTAAAAAGGATGTACATGAAATGGTTTTGTTTTTATCGTGAATCAATTTGATTTTAATGTCTGTGAAAGGTGCTATACAAATACATTTTTCACACTTTTGTAACTTACAACCTTAATATGGGAAATAAATTCAACTTTATTATAAATACTTCATGTCTGGATTCTCAAAGCCTCCAGAGTAATAAATAAGACTGGCAGATCATCTTGTGTCAAAATTGTTGAAATGTTTATTTAAATGAAAGTCATGACATAAACACAATTTTAAAACTTAGAAAAAAAAACTGACATACATTTTGCTGAACAGAAAACGAGGAATAGTGAAGAAAGTGCTTTATTTGTTTAAAAAATGGATCCCCATGGGTTGAAAGTGGAGCATTCTCTTTTGCTCTTTAATGAGTTAAAGGGTCTCTGATAAAACACTTTTATTTCTATCAATGACATCACTGTTTGAGCCCTGAACCGTGTGTTTGTGTAAAAATACGAAGGGCTCCTCTCTGTGACATTTCCAGCTGGAGTGGCGTCTCCAGATGAAGTCGGCGAGGCGGGAGTGCAGAAACGAGGCCGGCGCTGCTGCTGCTCTGTCTGAAGGGACCAGTTTCATCCCAGTGAACACAAGTAAAATAAATTTAATTCCTATTATAGTTTAAAGTTTTGAAAATATGCTTGTTTCCTGGTAAAAGGGAAATGAACAGCATCCTTTCCAATTAGCATCAGCCCTGGTAGAGACGTGTTTTAGCCTGAAAATAAATCCATATTCTACTGCTGTAGCAAAATAAAAAAAAACTGGGGCTCTGAATTACCTCATAAAATCATCATTTATACTTTAAGTTGATTATTTAGGTCAGTCAGGTGTGCCAATCATTAGTCAGCAAATGGTGACGACAGAACAGCTGTTAAATTTGCCCACATTTACGGTAGAGCAGAAAAAAAAAGACTCTTTCTGTCCTACCATCACAAATGTAAACATGATGGCGGGTCTTTACCTGAAACCTTTTACTTTGGTGAACTGGTTTGAAACAAAGGATGACTGTTGCTCACTATTAACTACAGACAAGGACCTGCAATGTTGTGGGCCAGTTTTTCTCCAAAGATCAAAGTACCAGGACATTAGCATTGAATCTGGTGTTTCCTCTGCAACAAAACTAGGATCTGGTTTGGCCAAAATAACAGAAATAATTCACCAGACACAAAATCAACGTTCTTCCAAGGCCGTCTCCATCCCCAGACCTAAACACTAGAGAGAGCTGAAGAGACCATCATAGAGGATTATAAATAACTTAATAAATGAGCCCATATTATTGGTTTCTACATTTTTCAAAGTGACATTATTCTTCTGCAAAAAAAATAATTTATTAATTTATTATAAGGCTTTTTACACATCTTTATCAGAGCTGGCAATAATTGTAAAGGGTGATGTGTTTTAAAAAAGGTCTCATTCAAAAGGACTGCGTGTGCTACTCCTGGTGACCACTAGAGGACAGCAGAGCCATGGATCTCAGAGCTCTGTTTATAGTGAGAGGACACTTTTACCTTAAAACAATTTATTTACCCAAGTTTTCTCTTGTTCTATCATATTAGGCTCAAAAATATAGTTCCTTTTGATTTTTAAAAATTTTACTTTGAACTGGCAATAAATCGCAAGTTGATGATGGAATCTGTCCGTTTAACATGTAGAGAATTTAACAAGCTCTTATGATCAATGCCACTTGGACAGTTAAATTTATTTCCCTTGCTAAAGAAAACCCCCAAGGAAACTTCATGCACAAACTTCTTGGAAACTGGATCTGGATGTTTCTTTTGTTAGCTGGAATAAAACTTAAAGTATTTATTTTTTAAACTGGACATGTTTCAGACCAAAACGCAGACAAGCAGCATCGTAAACCAACCTGCTTTTTGCTGAGATATTACCCTTCATCTTCAATATAATCTTTCATCATATATTTGTAGTTTATATAATATGCTTAAAGTGAGTCTGTTTCACTCAAGATAATACAATTTCTTTTTATATTAGCAAATATTCAAGAGCAAAAGAACATTCTTGAATCATAAACTTTTAAAAGAGAAAATAAATTAAATCGGTTTCTTTTTTGTACATACTTACATGATACAAGTTGTTCACGGAAAAATAAACGGAGATAAAGGCTGCGCCTGTGTGAACGTGAGCACCTGGTGAAATGGACCAGCTGGTAGATAAAAAAAAGTAACCCAACGCTAAATGAACGTACCTCCTGGTTGTGATTGGCTTCCCTTAAACCCCGCCCTCATATCAAAACATATCCCGCACTTTGTAATGGTCGTAAAAACACAAAATATTCTAATTTTTTTTGTGTAAATATCATTTTCAAAAAATAGCCAGGACTTTCTTTTGGACATTTCAAAATCAAACAGGAAAATATAGAGTGAACCAGATGTTGCTGTGGAAGCCAAAAGCCTTTCTGACATCAGCATAATTGTGCCCTGAAAGGAAGCAGCTTCCCTTTCCCTCAGACAACTCTCCAAACTGGACCGGGACTTCGAGGCGAGGAACTGTAATGTGACAAAGCCCAGGGCTGACATGGCCCACCTGGCCTTCAGCTCCTTTCCCTCAGTTTTGGGTGTTTTTAGGTCTATTCTCCATTCACTAGGGGGCGCTACATGTTGTAGGCCACATAAATGGGGTCCAGCTGGTCGGCCAGGAAGCCGTCGCGTAGGTGCATGCGCTGCTTCTCGCCGCGGGAGTTGATGGGGATGACTCCGATGTCGACAACTACCACCACCCCGACGATCAAGTAGTGCTCCTCCAGAACCACGTTAGTAACCAGTGGGACCAGGTCCAGGGCCTCGTGCTCGGAGCCATCCAGCTCCACCACCACCACTAATAGGTTGGTCCACGTGAACACAGCGCTGGAGACACAACACACAGCCGTCAGAACCCATTAGAACAGGACTGCAGGAGCCCACAAACAGCTTCTGGAGTAGCTAAGAACTCAGGTTTGAAAAGCTAAACTCAGCCCTTGATCCAGCATCTTGAAGAACAAACATTGGTGCCAATAACCCTCAATATACTTTATCAAAGGTCTGGACGATATAGAAAGAAAGCATATGGATAAAATAGAAATTATATTGATTGATATTAATTATATTGATAAAATTCAAAACATATATTTTAGGTTCAGCCTTGGGCATTTTATGCTGCTGCTTTACCTACTTTTACATACTGAACACACAAACACTAAATTTAAACTGAACTCTTTGTTCAACCAAGTTTTTACCAAAAAAGGAAAAAAACATTTACTCTCTGAACTCTTTTAAGGGGCAGAGCTTCCTGGGTCTGCGTTTGTCATTGGTTGGGTGGATGTAGTGACTGTAATATTAAGCTAAGTGATAGATGAGATTGCAAAAGGAAGGAAAACTGTTATTCTATCAAACTCTTTATTGAACGATATATATCGTTATTGAATTATCGTCCAGCCCTACTTTATCAACCTCTTTCATTGTTTTGCAGAATCTTGACCACTCTTCTTTAAAATGTCACTTCTGTTCAGTAAACAGGCTTAAATTGAAGGTAAACTGATTTTTGCAATGGCCCGGATAGCTCAAAATTTGCACAGGCATGTTGCTTCTGTTCTTTGTAGTTTGTGGACAATCTTGTCCAATGTGTCTTGGCATTGTGTCAACTCAGAAAGTGTGCTCTGTGGAGGCAAATTGACCTTAATTTAGTGTTAAATACTCACAAGGTTATTATAGTGAGGGATTCAAACATTCCTGTTGACATAGGCTCCACTAAGGTTGTTACATTCTAAGGTAAATCCATCCTACATTGAACTGGTTTTGCTCAAAATGTGCATAAACCGATGCACTCTTGGCTTCATACTTTAGACCTTGTGCTGACATATGGCATTGATTGTTAGGAATTAACAGTATTTCCTCACACCCCTGTCCTATCTTTTTAATAACCTTTGAGTTTAATTTAACTGAGTTCTCCACCCCCAAAAGTGTGTTCCATTATAGTAGTATATAGTCTTTAGCGGATAATGCTGTATCAAACTTTAAAGAGTCTGTCCCACTTTTAATATCCTCAGTATTGCAGAAATGGCCTGCCGATGGCAGCAATGTTGTTTCTTCCCATTCACAAATAGACGCTTTTGTTAACAGTGTGACTTCCTCATTGCGTTCTGCATTAGACAATGTAGCTCCCTTGTAAAAGAAGGTGATTATTCACAGGAAGCTGGCTTTCCACTGTCGCTTCATGCTTGCTCGCTATGAGGTATTGCTGCAAGCGATGGACAATGCAAACGACTGTCCCTGTGGCTCTACGCTTTTTCAGGAAGAGTGAATGCTGCTTGTCAAGGCTTGAAGCAATCAACTGGGTACCCTTAGATAGGGAATTTTTTGACCAATCGGTATAATCTGACCCAATCTGTATAATCTGATTGAATTTGACTTTGGAAAGTGCATTGAGATTACATGTTTCATGAATAGGCGGTATATAAATAAAATTGAATTGAATTGAATTGAACCTGTGGAGCCAGCAAGGGTGCACTTAGGTTTTCATCCAGAGCAATTTTAACAGCTTTTGGCTTCATCAGTTTTTGTGCCATCTTGACACGGTTCTGGCCCAACTTTTGAAATACGGAATTTATTCTTGAAATTGAAAATGTGGGATGGTATTAAATATTTTGTACACACTTTTGCAGAGGAGTCTCAGATGAACATCTGGACGTATGATAAGTGTGTGTCGGTCTCAGTTAATCAGCCACAAGTGGGTTATTGTTGCTAAAGACTTAAAGCCCCCTTGAAAGGGGCTCGCGGACATAACAATTAATTAATCTGTGGTGTTTTTATAGACTTAAGCTTAGATTTGCCTAAATGTAGAACCAGATTGTGTTGATGGTGTGTTGGACGGTAGATCTATGAGTCTACCCTTTAAAGAACACCATGAACCTACGTCTATCTGCTCTCACCACTCTGTGATGCTCTTGTGCGTCCTGATGACGGAGGTCTCGATGTCGATGGGATGGTAGCGCATCCCCCTCAGCTCCATGGCTTCCTCCAGAGCACCGACCACATACAGAGCATCATGACGCTCTGCAGACACAGAAAGCAGATGACGTTGTTTCTTGGCTGTAACTGGATGCCTTTTATTCCTCCTATAAACAACGCAACAATACAGACGACTGAAGCTCAGAACAGGCTTCATTTCAGCCGCTTTTCCTCACCTCCACTGGCATCCGTGAGTTCGGTCCGCCGCAGGAAGCCCAGGTACCCAGTTCGAGCCCAAACTGTCTGAGTGTCCCCAAAGCTGAGCCTGGAGCTGAAATGATCCGACTGCAGGACCTCGTCTCCGTAGACGGTGAAGTAACCGCTGGCGTTGTGGCCGCTGTGCACCCAAATCTACAAAGCAACAGAACAATGTTTAAGTCCAGGCTTTCAGCCAGTTCAGCATCACTGTGAATGAAAACCAATACAGTGCTGTGAGAAAGTATGTGCACCCTTACAAATTTATTTTATAGCAGACAACAATAACCTGAGTAAAAACAAAAAAATACTTATTCATTTATTGATCAACAGTGATTAACTCCATGCATTGAAATGCTGCATTCAATTTCAGAACCCACACTTAAGTCTGATCATTTTCGAACCCATAGAACCAAGAGCCCACTTCAGTAGAACCTGTTTAACAACATGAAGTAGACTAAAAAGCCACACATCAAGTCATGCTCTAAAGAAATTCAAGAGCAAATGAGAATCGAAGTCATTTCTAAGCTTTGTTCTTCCAGTGAACATCAGTGAGAGCCACATAGAAAACATGGAACCATGGGGAACCTTCCCAGGAGAGACCAACCTACCAAAGTTACTCCAGGAGAGGATCAATGACCCATCCAGGAGGCCACGGAAGAGCCCAGAACAACACCTAAAGACCTGCAGGCCCCGCTTGCCTCCGATAAGGTCAGAAATCATGACTCAACAATAAGAAAAAGAGACTGGCCAAAAAATGGCCTCCATTGGAGAGCTCCAACATAAAGAAAAAGTGGAACCTTTCTGAAGGTGTGTGTCCCGTTACATCTGCTTTAAACTAACACAATGTTTCAAATAAAGAACATTTTACCAGCAGTCAAACATGGTGGCGGTTGTGTGATGGACAGGGTCTGCTTTTCTGCTTCAGGATCTGGAAGATGACCTGCTGTTACCAACCAAGAATCAGGAGGATCAATAATCTTTTTTGTCACCGTGGTGAAAGAGTTTTTTGAGACAGACACCGTGTTACGACCTGGCTCAAAGGCCATAACAAAAAGGGATACACGCCAATAGAGATGTGCATAAAAATCGAAACATAAACAATTTAATATCGATATTCTGGCTTTCAATATCAATATATCTCCCAACCTCTAGGGGCGGTATTACAGCGTGCCATTACTGTTCACAGCGAGGACTAGCAAGTGAGATGAATTTGCAGAATAACCGACAGGATTTTAGAAGACCCTTCGTTCCTTAAATCAGACGTTTGGGCACATTTTTGGTTTCTGGGATACGTTAAATGCTTTGAACCAAATGCACTTTATTCTACTGTTAATATATCAGTGTTCAATACATTGAACATAAATATAGTATTTGGTTGGTTTTGTTGATTGGATGACTGACAATTAATTTTAAAACTAATAAATATCGATATTGGAGTCAAATCAAATTAAGCTGAGCTATATCGGGAATTGTATTGTATCGTGAGCTATGTATTGAGAATCATACAGATCGGCTCCCCCCTAGATGATACCCAGCCCTACACACCATGTATACAAGGCAAGCTGCTCAACAAAACACAGCAGTCCCGTCTGTAAAGAAGAGCCTGTTTAAATAACAAGGTCTCTTTTAGGATTGGTGCAGCAATCAAGGTGAGTACAGATAAGGAGAACTTTAACAGAAAAGTCACTAGCGTGGTATCCAAAAAAAAATACAACGATTACACAAACCTCTCCCAGATGCGACTCCCCCATCGGCCCTTTGGTCTCCGGGTTGGCGATGATGATTCGGACTCCGGGCAAGATCTGCTCATTCGGGCGAGTTAAAATAGAACAACGATGAACTCGACAAAAAAAAAGGGATGAATGGCTTCAATGCATCACACTTTTGTTTTTGGTGGGGGGATGAAAATGAAGGGATTTAACAGAACTTGTTTTGTTTAAAGTAGTGATAGAGAACGTACCTTCCCAGACTCCATCAGTGGTAAACTGTGTGGTGACCCCCGCTCCACTAATCTGACCCTGGACAGCAAAGTTAACATTATAATATAAGTTAAACTTGTTCATAGCATTACAAAGTTATTAAATCCATTCTTGAATATTTCTTTAACAATTTGGGCACATCTGATAAATCTTCAAAAGATAAAAATGTAAGCCTTAGAGAGCTGTGCTCATAAATTAATTGTATATAAAATAATCTGTCAATCAACAAATAGCAATATATGAAAATTAAAGCTAAGGGACAAACTTTTACCAATAGTAAAACTCTTAAGACCACTGCATCATCGACAAGAAAAACATTTGATTTTTTTTTAGGGTTTTAATAATTCTTCAAATAATTTTGTTAGAAATAGTTGAGAGTTCCTGCATGCTACTAAAGGGGGATGGTTCTGGGAGCAGATTATTTGAGTAATTTTAGCTTCCAGAAACCTCATTTTTTAAAGAGAAATTTAAGCTGGAGGGGGAAAATAATGGTTCTGACCCTTCCAGAGGCAATAAAAACCAACAGAAGTGGTTTCTCAGATTAAAAACAAGCGTTCCAGAAGGACCAGGACTGTCTACCAACAGTGATTACATATAATGGCACACACTGACAGATGGATCAGCACGCAGCAGGACTGCAGGGCTTTGCTGCTTTCTGCACTCAGACTTCTGCAGATAAAAATCAACAGGCTCCGCACCTTCAGTCTGCGAGAGCTCGAATAACATTTTACTGTTCGTCTTCGTAACTTCAGCAGATCTCTCTGACCTGCTGGATGTCACCTTCTGGACCAAATCCTGACTAACAGGGAATTTTCACATTTTGTTAGGTTCTGTTTCTCCACCTGCTTTTAGGGAACAGACCTCAGGTTCTCAGTAAAGGTACCAGATTTGAGACGTTTTCTGACCGAAAAAAAACAATTTTGATGTAGTCACTTCGGTGCTCCATCATTCTGGAAAATCAACCAGTTGTCAAGGAACTGCTAGGAAGCTCATTGCCCTGGATGAGAAGAAACCCTGCAGTTGGACCGGGTCAAGATGCTTCATTGCTGGCGCCTAAAATAGTTCTCCATCCTCTCTGGGCCATTGACAACCCTTGACTCGTCCATTTTGAGCAAGCTCTGCGCTGATGGCAACACTTTTCTTTGGGAGAAACTTGTGGAGCTTCCTAGATGTCCTGAATTGTTCTTCACTGCAGCTTAACCCGTCGGCCCAAATTTCTTGACCTCCCTGAAAAACCCTCTCTGAACTAATTCAAGTGTCATGTTTGTCTGTAGCTCAACATAAAGCGAGTTAACATACATTGCACCATCTCAGAGAAACTCTCAGCTTCTCTCTACACTCATACTTGTTACTGTCTCACCAGAGCAGTGGAGAACATTACATTTCTTGCTTTATACTTGTTTTCAAGGTTGCAGTCCCTTATTCCCAAATACTCGCCTGTAACTTCCTAATAAACCTCACAGAATAGGATCCCACTGCACCCAAGGCAATTCTTTATGGGAACAGAATATATAAAATGCCAGCATGAGCAGAAGGGAAAGGAGCTCTGAGTGTCTTAAAGTAAATCAAATAAGCCTCATACTGAGATCAAGGCACATCAGTGAAGACGCTGTCAACGTCCTGCAGCGTAGCAGAAAGAACCGCATGAATAAAAACTGTAAACTCAGTCTTCAAAAGGAGAAGATTTAACTTGTCATGTTTAACAAACATATTTCAAGTTAAATATTCCTGCATGCATTTCATTAACTATACCTGATAATAATTAGCGAAAACCAGTAAATCACATTGCAGCAAACTGATGCATTTAAGCATTTAGATCTGGTATTTAAAGAAACAATAATTAAGAATGACATCTAGTAGTTAATATTGAACCACACATACATAGCCTGCAGTTTCAAAACAGTCCGTTGCTTCTGGGATCTGGGACAGATTTTATTTTTTTATTTCCACAGGACAGGTATATTATGTTGTATTCTCTTTTCCAGTCTGCTTTTCTTACTGGCTTCCATGTTAGCAGGCTGCTGCTCTTATGCCAAGATAAAAAACCAAATGTTGCGCTCTGTCTTGGGAACCCTGGGAACTCTCATATGATTGGCTCAGGAACCAGGAAGTAAACACGTGTTACACTCTGCCCTGAAGTAGTTACACGCCGTACCTCTAGGTTTGAAAGGCAAGAAAACTTGACTAAGACATTGTTGATGAGAGGACGGATTGTTTATAGGGACTTCCATCCTGGGTGACAAATTAAATATCTTACTTATTGCTCCGTTAAGTGGCTTTAAACATGGGATAGGCCGGTCTGAGCATTTCATGCTCTGCTCATCTACTGGGATTTTAACAAAACCATCTCCAAAGAAGAGAAAATATCAACAGCGCCGCAGCTGTTAGGACAAAAATGCCAGTGGATGTCAGAGGCGGACTATTTCAACATGATAGAAATACAACATTACCTCTAATTACCACCTGTTGGAACCACTGTATGAAGAATACCATCTTAATGGCATTAAACCTTGAGAAAGGTGCCACTGCTGCTGGTTAAGAAGAAGAAAATAGGGCTACAACTCAGACAAACTTAAACTGGACAATTTCAGCAGCAACATGCAGATGACCCGGTCAGAATTCGGTGTAAACAACATGGTTCCATTCTGCTTTGCATCAATGGTTCAGGCTGCATGGTGGTGGTGTAATGGGATATATTCTTGGCATTCTTTAGGTCCCGTAGAACCAACTGCACTTCATTTAACCACCACAGCCCTCCTGATTATTGTTCCTGACCAAGTCCATCCCGATAGGACTACATCTTCTAATGTCTCCTTCATCCAGGATATTGCACCGTGACACAAAGCTAAAACCATCTCAAACTGGCTTTAATGTCCTGTCGCCTGATCTCCAAAAGAGCACCTTTGGGATGTAATAGATGGGAAGATTCATGATGCCATCTTCTCAATATGGATCAAAATATTTCTGACTCCTTGTAGAATTTATGCAATTAAGAATCAAGTTAGTTCTGGAGGCCAAATGGTGTCCATCCTGGTACGAGAGAGAGGGTACCTAATAAAATGTCTGAGCATTGCAGCAAATAATGGAGTAATGTAAAAGGAAGCTGCATAGATGAACACATTGTCTAGTACAATGGTCATTATCAATGCACTGTTTGGCTATATAGGACTAGACAAAGAATCCATAACATGGTTATTGCCCGCTCATATTTCTGAAAATCAGGAAAACGTTTTATTTCACATATTAAGCTTCAGGCAAAAAGAATCTCACCTGTCGTGTCGTAGCGCCCTCATATCCACATACACCGTGGTGGGGTCGGGTCCCGACGTGCCCTGAGAAGCAAAAACAGTCAAAACAAACTGTAGGAATAGATGCTACCCGCGTTATATTACTGTACAACTACACACCCAAAACTACCACCACCACCACCACTACTACAAAGACTACTTCTTCCCAGGCTGCAGTGGATGCGTTCATGATCAGTGAGCTTTCAACAGGACGGGAACATCAGGAGAAGACCTCAGTGGAAGGTGACACAGCCAGACAAACAGGACAGTGTTTGGAGAAAAATGTAAATGCAGCACTGTGTAAAACGTGTTTCCACCGAACAGACATGCAAACAAAAAGCATGAATTAATCAGGGAAGAAATAGAGGAAAGTTAAGGGTGATGACACTGTGATTCAGAAGCAAAAACAATCGTAATCAGATACGTCGGAATTTGTTTTGGATAAATTTACGTTTTGAGGGAAAATAAGGACAGAGAGACGAATCAAGATCAACGACTTCGATTTCTTTCATGATCCACCATCCCTACTGGTTCTTTGTGGGGGAAAAAAAGGGGGAACAATATCCAACACCGGACAAAACAAATAAAATAAAATAATAAAACACCACTCACCCACAATGCAAAACCCTCATTCCCACATTCAGTCATTACTGGCTATATTAGCACCATGTTATCTTAAGGATTTTACCACAAGATGATAATTTGTTTTTATACTTTAATTTGCCACTTAATTACACACACGAAAGACGAACAGCGACGTGTTTAGTTTATAAAACTGCAACAAAGTCACACCAGAAATGGACATTGTCAGATAAGCTAGCTACCAAGTGGCTAAAGAATAAAGTGTTAAGAAAAGCTTTAACAAAGTAGATTTTATTCATTTATTGGCTTTTGAAGTAACTTTTCTGTTTTGTTTTTATTTACACTCAGTCAAACTAGAGATAGAAAGCATATTTAAGTTTAATACAGTTAGTATCTGTAGCTCCCTGTGGCCATTTTTCCATCTTCTCAGTTGTTTTGGATGCACATATTTATTTCACTGGTTTCTGCTGGGAAATGAGCATTAAAATTCTTTTTTTTTTTTCCAAACATATTTTGGCAAATGCCATTAGGTGCAATTAAATCCAAAATTATTATTTATACCATTGTAAATAATCAGTGGAAAAATCTTCAAACCCTTCCTATTGGTGCTGACCATCATTCTGCATGTTTTAACCAGTAAACTGACATTTTATCTTTAATGACAGACATTGTGGTCAAGCCGGGTTCTTTTCTGGGCTTATTCAACCTACAGATTTCAGTTGCAATGTTTTTATCCAATTTCAGACAAATTTCAGAAAAAATTGGTGGAAATCGGGAACCAAGTTTTAAACTTCATGGTCAAATATTGACCAAAATTTAAGAACTAATTGTGATGTCTATTTCAAAAAGGACATTACAGAACATGCTAGAATTAGCCACGAAGGCTAGTTTTCATCTGTAGCTGCTATTGAATGAATATGAATAACTTTACTAATATAATTTTCTATATAGACTAGCGTGATAACATTTGAAAGTTAGCATTTCCTACATTACTGCAATAGTTAGCATCTTTCTCATCATCTTTCTCTAAATCGCTACCAGATGGTTATTGGAGCTGTAGAGTTGCAGCATTTTGGGGGTTCCAGTCTGTTTCCTTAATCTTTCCTAATTTGCACCTTTATTTTCCTGGATTAGCTAAATAAATAAACCGACCAACAAGAGCTGCAGAGTTAGTATTTTCACATTTTGTTGGTTTAGTTAGAAACAACACAGATGTAATTAATCTTTAGCTATAAGAGATTCTAGTTTATTAAATGCCAACATTATAATTATTTGGTGAATCTAGAATACATTTTTTGCAACGGGTGAAGCAATCTGCTGCCTTCTCCCGTATCCTCTCTCCTCCTTTGAATCAGAAATTGTGCGTTATTCAGAAAACTACAGCAAATTTCAGAATGTAAGACGGAGGAGATGTATGGAGGAGTTCAAGAATCTGTCCAACCCCAAAAGGATTCTTTTTTTCTTGAGATACGTTCCCCAAAGCACACATTTCAGGCTGCAGACTAAGGATAAAACAATAAGGAATTTCCAAGAGTTTATTTAAAGTTTGCATCTAAATCTGGCTGGAGGGCAGGGTGCTGACAAACATGGTGCTGTTCGTCAGGACAGGGGGAAGGTTCATGGAGGTTCCCTACCTGGTCGGCAAGCTTTCCCAGCCTGTGAGGCTACAGCAGCAGAGAGACGGGGCCGAGGAGGAAATGAAAGAGGGAGCAAAGAAAGCAAAGAGGAAGGAAGGACGGAGACAGAACAACGTATGAGATATGAAGGTGGGGTTATGCTTTAAAACAAGAAGAGGGAGGAAAAAAAAAGGTCAAAATGCAAAACTCAAAGAAAACAAAACAAGCAGTTAGGTTTAAAAAAAGGCGGCTCAGCGGGATATTAGTTAGAGCTGCTCTAAAGTGGTTAAACAAACCAGTTAATTTGTTTCTCATTCACTCATACACTGGTGGAAAGGCTGGAGTTAGTCCAACAGGCAACGCTTAAACATCCACAATTCAACGGCTGCTGTGTTATAAAGGTGGCGTCATTCTAAAGATCGGAAGTTTACATGAAAGTAACTCGACAAAAAATATATAAAAGAAATCTCTCTAAAGCGATCCAGTTATGATTTTATAGAAGAATAAGGAAATCTAAATCTGAGGGTTGTAAACCACAGCTGAACGTGACAGGAATGATCCGCTTCAGATGGAAGGATGGATGGAGCCGAACGTGAGAGAAATATGGAAGCAAAAGCTGGATGTATTTCTGCAGATGAAGGGGAGGACAATGTTTTTTTCTCCATCATCTAATATTCAGGGATCCTGCAGTCTGGTAGAGTTTGTTTGGAATTTGAATTTCAGATTTTTCATGTCTCCATGAGTACCTTCCTTTTGTTGCCTTTCTTTATTTCCTTATCTGTGTCCTTCTTTCCTTCCTTTCTTGTGACCCTCTTTCCTTCCTTGGACTTTTCCTTGGTTTCTTTCCTCTCTTTATGTCCTTACCTGTGTCCTTTCATTCCTTACTTTGTTTCCTTCTTCCGATCCTTTCTTTCTTTGTGTGTCCTACTGCCCCCTTCTTTCCTTCCTTGTGTTTTTGTCCTTCCTTTATTTCCCCCTATCCCTTCTTTCCTTGTATCCTTCCCTACTCCATTATATGTAGCCTTCCTTCCAATCCTTTACTCCACCTTACATTGCGTCCTTTCTCCTATCCTACCTTGTGTCCTACCACCTTTCCTACCTTCCTTCCCATTTTCCTCTATTCTATTATCCCTCTCACCCTTCCTACTTTGGTTTTGGCAGGTTTCATGTTTAAATCTAATCAGTGTAGATCTTAAATAGATGCATAGTGAACTTTAGTTTCTATATTTTAAATTTAAAAAGACAGAGATTCTCACAATAAATGATTTAAACTGAGTGTAAATATGCTCACTTAACTTCAATTGCACACAAAACAACAATAATCTTGTCATAGGATGAATGTTGTTGCTTTCTTACCATTTAAAGCAAAATAACACATTTAAACACTTAAAGAGTATGGGCTGTATGTAAACTAATGATCAGAGACGTGAACTTTCATTACAGCACAAAGTTATAGAAACACGGTTGCAGAAGGATAGCCTGTCCACCGCCAGCAGCGGACAAACAGCGCGCTGCAGGTGTAATTCTGGGGCAGCTCACCAGTTTGATCCTGATCTGCTTCCTTCCTTTACTATTAAACTCATGTACCTAACCACTGCATTGCCCATCAGTCCTTTTCTGTAGCTCAGCGGTGTCCACTGTGGGTCCTTAAGGACTGGAGTCCTGCATGTTTTAGATGTTCCCCTGGTTCAAAACACCTGAATCAAATGAATGGCTCATTATCAGGCGCTGTGTTGCCGCTAGAACACATCTGGACACCCCTGGTCTAGGTGGCAAGACATTTTAAGGACCTATAGAAATAAATAATCATTAAAGTGTTCAAATCGCTGGTTGAAATTCAACTGTAGATTTCTTCAGGGGAGACTTTGGCCTACATCCTATTTCCATTTACTGGGGTTCTGGTCTCCATTGGTGCTAGCTGACTTTAAATATAACATCTCTGAGCGACTTCCTGCTGATAAATATCAGTTTACGGAGTCCCATTCACACATATCTTTAAAGAACACTATGAACAGACATAAATTGACTTTAAAAAATAAGCTGTCAAAGCAGGTCTCCTAACAAGTGCTTTTCATTCCTAAAAAAGTCGGACACAAAATAACTAAAAATACTAAATGGCGAAGCTATAACAATACAAGTAAAATTCTGTCCGAGTACATTCGTCAAAGAAAAGCTGAAAGAAAGAGGATTGGTTCCAACTTAAATACACACTGTGATCATTTCCAGCCATTTCACCTAATTCGGATAAATTCCTATAAACACAAACCTAAAGCTGACAAGCTTCACGCAGGATTAGCTCAAATCTAGGAATCAAAGACGCTTTTGAAGAACTCTTGTTTTTCGTTTATGAGAAATTTGTTTAACATTAAAACTGAAGGGAAATAAAGATCGATGTCAGGGAGAAGCCAGCATGTTTTAAACTGCCATTTACATTTGAGATCCATAAATAAACCAATTAAAAGCCCCCTTCCCCAATTCCTTCACCAACCGCTGAAGTGCAAAAAGGGAACTAAAAGTAAGCACAATTGTCTTGAAATCTGTGTATTTTTTGTTGATTTGAGCAGCTAAATAAGACCATTTGCCAATGGAATTAGTATCGTTACCCCTAAAATAAAATAATTAGATAAACTGCACTTAAAATAAGATGATCGAGATGAATTATTCTTATTTTAAGTACAAAAATCTTATTTACCTGCTCAAATCAAGGAAAAACTACACAAATTTCAAGAAAATTGTTCCTACTTTAAGTTCCCTTTTTGCAGTGTGTCGTTTCTGCTACACATCTGCAGCGTCTCAAATGTGAAGGCAGAGTCTCAGCTCCAAATTCAGTCTCCAGGTTTAACTCAAAGCGAAGAGCGGACGCCGTGAACGGCTGACTGACCTGCAGGCAGATGGCCAGGTTGACTCTGCAGCCAAACGAGGTGCTGACGGCCCGCGGGTGGAGTCCCAGGTCCTTGAAGAGTTTGGAAAAGGACTGGGTCAGGGCTATCCTGGGTCGCTCCTCCGCTACGACCACACAGGTCCTCACCCGGGACAGGTCTACTCCTCGAGCCTGGACACGGGGAAGCAGGATGGACGTCAGGGGGGGGAGACTGGGAGGTTTACGTGATTCTGGAGGCTGAGCTTAAGTTAACCTTCAGCGAGTCGGTTTGCAGGCCCAGGCCTTTGGTGCACAGCTCCATGACGCTGTAGGAGCAGAACGTGTCGCGGACTTTGTACTGACTGACGGCCGATAACCAGAGAGCTGGATTCACCTCCAGCTCAGACGGAGGAATGAGGATGGACTGGTGACCTGAGTAGACACTGAGGAGGTGGAGAGAGGCGTTTAGAAACAATATTCATGTGGAAAGAAAGCTGCAAAAATGTAGATTTAAAACATTCAAGAAAGTCCATGTTGCACATTCTATCTCGTTTATAACCAATGCCAGGTGGTGACTGAAATCAACATTTTTCCAAAGTTTAAAACCTGGATCTAAGGACAACATGAAAAGCTTTTAAGGACTAAAAACATCTTGAACGTACCATCTAAAGACCGTCTTACACAAATGACGGTTGAACTCTAAGCCCCCTCTTCAGAGGTCCCCCCTGGCTCAGTACTCGGGTCCCTTTTCTTTGCAACATACACTTTTTCGTTAGGACTGTTTTCTTGTAAATGAGGCCATACCACCTTTGACTAAACCTACCAAAACTCATAATCTAAGGCAGTTATTCTAGGCAACGCTATTTCAATACAAATATATTAGCTAAAGATTGAGCCAGCGCTATAACTTAGACCAGGTGTGTCCAAAGTGTGGCCCGGGGGCCATTAGCCGCACCTATACTGATTTTTTGTGGCCCCCGAACATTTTAAGAAATAATTTGGGCGACCAGCCCTGGCGGCTCATGCAGATGGAAACTTTTTATTTTTAACAAGGGCAACATTATTGTAGACAACTTCAAATCTTAAAATGAAGTGTTATTTCCAACACAAAATGTTTGTCTTTTAATAATCACACTCTTTGCATTCTCTTTCATTTCCCAGTAAATAGGACCACAGCTACCCAATGACTTTTACTCAAATGCAGACTTTGGTGTATTAAAAACTGATTAGAGTTTATTTACTCAAATTAGATAAATACAGATGGTTTCAAATGATAATATTTTGCACAGTAGGTTTAAAAAAATAAAAAAATTTGGTTATGTCATTTATTTTTTATTATTTTATTTATTTAATTTTTTTTTTATTTTTTGTTTGGCCCTAGAGCGCTTCTGAGTTAACAATTTTAGCCCACAAGTCGAAAAAAGTTTGAACACCCCTGACTTAGAAGAATCAGGCTATTTGAAGGGAACGTTTTTAAACGTGTCCTATAACACTTTTTAACAGACACCCCTCAGCCAATCAGAATTGAGTATTCACCCAGACCGTGGTAAGTAAGGGATAATGCCCAACGAGGAGTCCATTAACAGAAATGAATGGACGACGCGGAGACACGAACTGTCCTCCACTTCGGACAGTCGCTTCTGTCTGCTTTAAGTACAATAATTTCTGATATCGGACAACTCCAGGGGCATTATCCTGCTTATACCATGGTTGCTTCCGAAGAAAAATAAATACTGTAATATAAAGTTTTTCACAAGAAGCAGCGGAGAGAGGTACTTAATGTGTGTTGTTGTGACATGTTGCCATGGTAGGTAGGAAAGTCAAACTATAACTGACCTCCAAGACTTATTGAATAAGGTGAAGTGGTCAAGTTCCAGCACTTTATTGAGAAAAAGAGCAGAGATTACATAGATGGAAGTAATCACACCCAACGGTCCGGCTGCATCCTCCATCTGCCCTGTCTCTGTCGTTCTCACCTCTTACTAATACCTGACGCCAGCCTTGCTGTGAGACAAAACAAAGACAGTCTATCCTAGACAATCATTGTCCTGCACATTAAACATGCCAGCATTGGCGTTGGCAATCAGCGGACCGTGGAGCTGATGTGCAGTTCTCGTGTCTCCATTGCTCACAGTGTCTGAAGTGGCGTCAGGTCATAATGACTTTAAGATAATAATCCAATAATTCAACACCAGGATCAACTTTTTCACAGGTGAACTATAATACAGCAATTACTTAACATCTGCTCTGAGTATGGTCTGGAACACGACATTAAGTACAATCCATCTAAAAGTGTGGTCAGGATCTGTAGGACTAAAGAAGACAAATCTATCGCGTTTCCAGATTTTCGGCTGTCAAATGCTGTGCTGGGTGTTACAAACAAAACCAAGTATCTTGGGCACATCATCACAGAAAATCTGTCAGACGATGATGATATCTATAGACAATGTAGATTGTTGTATGCTCAAGCTAATACCCTTGCACGTAAGTTCGGTGCATGTACTGATGAAGTCAAAGTGGAACTGTTTAATGCATACTGTACCTCTCTGTACACTGCTCACCTGTGGTCTACTTATAGAAAAACCAACCTGCAAAGGCTGCAGGTGGCCTATAATGATGCTTTGCGGGTACTTTTAAAACGGCCAAGATGGTCTAGTGCGAGTGAGATGTTTGTCACAGCAAGAGTCAATACCCTACAAGCTGTTTTAAGAAAGTTAATGTATAAGTTTATCTGCAGGTTAAATGCATCTGGCAATGATATTATCTTGTCACTTGCTGACACCACACGTAGTGCAATCCGATACCAATCTAAGTTGTGGAGACACTGGTATTCCTGCCTTCTTAAAGCACCTATCTAATTGATAATGGTACTTGTATTGTGTTTTTTTTTCCTTCTTATCCATTTATTCATGTTTTTATGTATGTATTTATTGGACCATGAGTCCGGAATAACGTTCATCTATCTATCTATCTATAATACAAATTCATACCATGGTCTGGGTGAATACTCGAGTGATTGGGTGCAGGGTGTCCGTTAAAAAAAGGTTTGGGTCAAATAGCCTGATTGTTCTTAGTTATTGCACCTTGGCAACGAGTCATAACGAGAGATACTAAATTGTTCTCTCAGCCGCTTCTTCTGAAAACGTTATGATTTTACCTGTGAAAAAAAAAACATTAAAGTATTAATAATTGACTTAATACTTATTTAATTTGTAAGTCAACATGGTTTAAGCGGGATAATGCCCTTCGATGTGTCCATTTATCAGAAATTAAGGGACTTCACGTCATGCCTTAATTTCTGATAGCGGAACCCTCATTGGACATCATTCCTTACATATTGATATAAAAGCCTGGTTGATGGACGGACACATGTCCTTTTTATCTTTTTACTCTGCATTTTGCTCAATCTTAACGAAAAACAAATTTAACAGTTTGTTAAAATCTCCAAACATTTTTTTAATTAAAAGCGGTGGATTTGTTTTCCTGCCGTTTACTTTTCTTCTTCGTTTACGAGGACCTGACCTGCAAAGGCACCAGAGGACGAAGCCGAGGCCGCAGTACGGGTCGAGGCAGATGGCGACCTCTCTGGACGGGTAGAGCTCACACTGCAGCTTGATGGAGCGGCAGAAGGCACTGGTGGCTGTGTGGGACATCTGCGGCACAGAAAAAAAAAAAAAAAACTGTTTAAATGTCCGCCAGTTACTAAATGTCTGTGTATGTCTGGAACATGTGTGTAGGACAGCTGTTGTAGTTGTTCTTTTGGTTTAAACTACAGGATGGAGATTATCCCTCTTTCACTGACAGAAGTGAAAATAACAGAGAGCGACAACGAACTGATTAGCATAACAAAACTTTGGATGCAGCAGCATCCTCATGAATACGCCGCCGCCGCCTTCTTCTTCCTCTGAGCTTTCTGGCAGCGGCTCTGATACTGCAGCGCTGACTGATTTGCTCATTAAGCGCGGCGATTAATCACAATGAACAGGCACACGAGAAAACACGGCTGCTTTGTTTCCTGCCGCCCTGGATTCTGTTGTTGTTTCAGACGGCGCTCATTAGTGATTCTTCTGTGTCTTTTCTGTCGCAGTTAAGATGCAAAGCGACACGACAGCAGCTCTAGACGACACGCACGCTCTCTGTATTAATTTCAGCCAGCTTATTAAAACTTTTTGGAAGGTTTAGGGTGAAATTTGGTTGTTATAAGATACTTTTAAAGGTCTATGACAACGTTTAACTCTGGGGTAACGCTGAAGTCACATTGCAATCTGATGTAACCTGTTACAGCATCTCTGTCGTCTCTTACTAAGCCTGTTTCCATCTTTTAAAGATGTTATTTTTAAACGTATTGTCTTTACACCACTATTGGGGTCTGGTGAAGTAGAACTGTATTACAGTGAGGAGACATTTCCTTACTTAAAAAAAATCTAAATCAAGCATTGGATCCCTGGTTTCAGTTTTATAACTCTTACAAAAGTGATAAGTGTGTATTGTTTTTATTTTTTTGTCATTAATTATTCAGTTCAGTTCAGATCCCAATTATTCAGAAAGCATTTCAGTTATATTTAACTTTAATTTGATGCACTACATTTAAAAGTTTTGAGGCCCGACAGTAAACCTGCAGGACCTGAAGCTATCAGACGATGCAGGATGAGAACGTGTCTGGTCGTTGTTTGTCCATCACTTACATTTTTGAACATATTAAAGTTTGTATTTTTTAAATAAAAGCTAATTTAATTGTTTGATATTCCTGCAAAGATAAACAAAACAGTATTTTATGCTAAAAGTAACTTTTAGTTCCCACTGCTATAAACATCATTTATTCCATTATATATTACACCTTCTTTCCAATGAAAGCAGCATTTTACTGGTCATGTAGAATATTTTAAGCTACCATGAGGTTAAATGCAGTAATTATGGGTTTATTACGTGTGTAGGCAGCAGCGTGACAGCAACGCAAGTCTAAAGTTTAACAATGTATTTAGTTAACATTTGGTGATTTAGTCTCTGCTCTACTGTTACCAGAGACGACGACATTTCTTTCATGTTTAACGGAAAAAAATGTTCAGCATTAACCAAAGATGTAGAATTTCAGCAGAGAAGGATTCAGTGAATTTCTCCTAAAATCTGCTGATAGCTGAAGGCGCGCCTTTATAACGCGGGAAAATGTCCGGCTGCTGAATCTTTGGATTCTGAGCGCAGCTGAAAGGAGGCCAAGTTTTGTCTTTTAGGGAATTCAGCTTTGTTGTACTCAATAAAACCAACTTTAATGAGCTTGGCTGAAAACTTAAAACCCGCCTGCAGAGAATCGGTGAAACGAAAGGTTTCAGCGTCGATGAAACAAACACTGAAAGGGAAAAAGGTTACATAGCGCTTCATTTACACACAGCAACAGGAACAAGGAGGAGGACAGGAAGTCAGGAGGAATCAATAATCGCTTTTATCTTCAAAATGTCATCTGGCCACCATTCTCCTCATACAGCTCCTGACTTTTAGGAAGCTGATGGAAATTTGTTTGAAGTTTAGACATCGCCTCATCCGCTGCGTGGAGACGCCGGCGGTGTGTGTGTGCTCACTTTGACTCCAGCGAGCATGCCGGTGGTGGAGACGCTGAAGTCCAGGTAGGCCAGGGTGTCGGGGTTGGACGGTTTATACAGCAGGGGAGGCTTCTTCTTTGGCAAGTCATCTGGAAGGAAAACTCAATGATCAGATGTTTTGTTATTTTTTTTAACTTTACACACAGATTGGAACGGCGGGAAGGAGAATCACGCCGTTTTTCTGTTTCTGTGTATTTAGCTTCAGAGCAGCCAGACCTTGTAATCCCTGATATGATTCTCCAAGCCTTTAGAGCATCTTTAAGAGTTTTACTTTGAGGTTTTTCAGCTTTTAATCTTTTTTGTTTTTTTGTCCAGTTGTCGACCATTTTCAGAGGGATGGGCTTTTTTTTTTGTTTCTTAACCCACTAATGGCTCCTGAACTGAAGGGATGAACCTGTGATGTGGTGGAGAACGCAGGGGTCACCCCACAGACACCCCCACACCAGACGGGATATACAGTCATATTCAGTAAATTACAATATGGTCTGTAATGAGGCTCATTTAGAAAAATAACAACCTTTAAGCAGATATTAAACATACTTTTCATCCGGCCCACATTTCTGTGTTGAAAACATATCTATTGGTTTTATGTAATGTTTAATTCAAAATGTCATGTTTTCATTATAAAATCATCGTTAATAACAGAAATAAGGACTTTGAAACATCAGTCTGTGAGTAATTATTCTATTTAATGTCTTTACCTTGGCTATTTCAGTTACGGAAACAAAGTGACCTTCTGATAATAATCTAATTTATTGACCGGTTAATCGAGAGGTTTACTTTTGGCCTCAGCTCTTTTTCTCCTTCTTTCTGCATTAATGCAGATGAAGCCCCAGTCCATCCATCTCCTGATTCCTCCTACCATGACGAGTGAAAAGATCCCAGAATATTTAAACCCTTTCAGCAGAGACAGACCCTGTAGGAAATCCATCTTTTCCCCCCCAAGTCGAGACCAATAGCTTCAGCTATCTTGGCTGCTTCACACGGGTTAATAAGCACAAAACCTGGAAAATTCATTTGAGCTGACGGTTACCAGCAGCCCAACACAGACACAGAATTAGTTCCCATGTCTTTGATTGAATGGATGAAAAACAAACTGTTTAAATCTGTTTTAATTATCTGGCAGACAGAACATAAAATTCACGTCTTTGGCAGATGGAGATGATACAAGGACGGGACTGATAATATGCAAACAAGCAGCCATAGGTCAAAGAGAAACCAGGCAGGCGGGGAGGAAAATATACAAATATGCATTAATTAAAATGTCTGCATGGTTCAAAATGTAAAACTTAAGTTGATTTAAAAACTATGATGCACTAAAGCTGTTAAATAATTTTTAGTCGTGGATTTGAGGAGATTTTTTAACTTAGTTATCTGTCCTACATTTTCTCCTAAAAGCCTGAAACCTTGTGAACGTTTCATCATTTTCCTAAACCCTACATGCGTTCTGTTTCTCAGAAATATCCTCGGCTCTGTTCCGGCCGTAGATCTGCGTACCTGTGTCTATGACAGGCGGCCACGTGCGCACGTCCACGGCCGCCAGCGCCTCCTTGGACCTCAGCAGCTTGCAGATGACCTGCGTGGTCATCACACACACTGACCGGCTCACCTGATCCGTTCACCGCAGTCACAGCAAACACAAAAGAAAGAAGGAAAACGCAGTAAATCAGAACCGTTACATCTAACAGCGCCGCAGCACCTGACGCAGCTGAGACCGCCGGCGTTTCCTGATCATCCAGCTGTCCCAAACCACCAGAGGGAAGATTCACACAGGAAATAACTTTGCACCTCGCTGCTGCTCTCCATCTTTGTCCTCCCTGCAGCATTCACATTTTTTCATGACATTTTTCACCCTGTTCTTTCACACAGGACCAACCGCTGCCGATGCTGAGCAAGCTCTGCACCGGCGGCCGGAGGAGCCGGTCCTAGAGCCGACCCGCTCACCTTGAAGCTCTTGATAACCCAAAACAAATGTTTCTGCTGCAGTCTTAGATACAGGTCCCTGAATGCGAGAGTGTTTTTTTTTTCTGCCAGCGCAGATTAAGCCAGTCAGAATCTGCAAAGTTTGGCTTTTACCTCCACGATCATCTTGACGGTGGGCAGCGTGGTGCCGATGTTCTGCGGGTGAGGAGGCCGCACCGTGATCGGGACGCAGCCGGCATAAAGGCATCCGTAAAATGCAGCGATGAGGTCGATACCTGCAGGAATAGAACAGGAAGGAACCAAAATGTGAATCATTAAGTGACGAGATTAAGGAGAAGAGATGAAAAGAGCAAATTTAGCAGACACACACACTCTAAACCTGACAACTGGCTGTTAAACCCTTAACGGCAACAACTGCCACCATTTTTGGCCCGCTCTTCTTTGCAGAATTTGCTTAATTAATAGACACTACATTCCACTGAATAGTTTGTTTAAAGCCCTTCCAGAGCATTACAATTTAATTTATCCCAGGCTTTGACTAGGCCAATCAAAAGCCATGATTTTGCTTTGATCCATGGAGAGGTGGAGTTCCCAGGTAGCGTTGGATTACTGCAGCCCAACTAGTGACCCATTTATCATTTTGACTTTGCAGAACACTTTAAAAGGTGAGCATCTATTTTTTCATTTCATGGGCACCTCTTTTTTTTTTTTTAAACATGTCCGATCCTGCAGACACGTTGCTGCACCAAACAGAGCGACTGAGCTCACCTGGAGGGTAAACCAGGGCGACGTGGTCGCCGTCCTGCAGGTGGGCCCGTTCTGCCAGCACAGCAGCGATCTTCTCAGCTTTCTTGTGCAGCTGAACACAAGTCAGAGAGCTGGCTATCGCCCCCTGCAGGCCACAAAGATGGGTGTTAGAAGAGCAGGTGGCGCTTCACATTTTATACTGCAGCATCTCAAAAAGCAGCAACAAAGCAGCAGTGGAGCATGCGGTCATTAAAATAAACCTCATCAGTGACATTTATTCACCGCTGCAGGATCAAACTAAGCATCTGGTACTTTTGTAATTAAAGAAGTGGGAAAAAACACAGAATAAACATTCATAAAAGAGAAATGCATATCTGTGTGGCTGTTTTAATTCTTCTTTTATGCGCAGACGTCACGCTCTATGTGGCTGTAAGCGCAGGTAAGCGTGTCAGGTGTATTCTTTTATAATGTGAGACGTTTTCTTCGGGTTTTACCCTGGAGTTGAGGAGCGTGTACAGGACGTGGTCCGGCGTTGTCTGAGCTCTCCACTGCAACACCTCAGACAGGAAGAGGAACTGCAGGAAGGAAAGAAAAATCACACATCTAAGGTTATTTACTGCCTCTATACTAAACAAGCTGCAGACCGGAGCTTACAGAGGCACAGATTGATAGATTTAATCAGGTTAACAGCGAATAATAACCTGGAAAAGTTTCAGATCAACAGGTTTTAGTATCAGATGTCGCCCCACCGCAGAAAACGTAATCATTTATGTTACTGTGCAGAAATTTGGACCGGCTCTTCTTTTCAGAAATGTTTTGATTCATCCACAGTGTCAAGCTTTAAATCCGGACTTTGACTAGGCCACTGCAAAGCTTTAATTCAGTTTGTTGGAGTCAGCCAGCCTTGATGGTGTGCTTCAGATTCACTGACCTGCCTGACTTTAAGGTCCTGAGCAGATGGCTGGATTTTTCTGCTGGAGAACAGAAGTCACGGCTCCATCATTACGACAAGCTGACCGGGTCCTGAAGCAACCAGCAGCTCCAGACCATCACACCACCACCAGCAGGTTTGACTGTAGCTACGACGTTCTTTATGTTTTACACCAGACATATCCAGATAAACAGCTTCAAGACATTTCCATGTTTGTCTCCTCACGCTAGAGCACGGGTCACCAACCTTTAAGAAGTCAAGAGCTACTTCATCAGTACCGTCTCACACGAAGGGCTACCTGTACTGACCTTTGAACTAGAAGAGTCAGACCTCTTAAACTGTATGTAATATAAACATGTTTTTAATGCATTTATCATTTTTAAATCTATGTAAATACAAGTGTGATTAAAAAGGAAGAGCAACTGAATAAAATAACAGTTTAGATGCAGCTCACTGGAGGGTTGTGCTACATTTCTGAACAGGCTTGAGGGCCCCACATGTGGTCCTTGGGGGGCTACCTGGTGCCCACGGGCCACATGTTGGTGACCCCTGCGCAAGAGGATATTTTCCCAGAAGTCTTGAGGACCAGCCAGATGTTTTAGGAAATGTGAGCCGCACCCGGCCTGCCGTGCTCCTCATCTATTTGTGAATTTCTTTATATCGATGGAGGCATAAAATAACTTTTCGCCTACTTCGTGTTGTCAGGCAGGTTTTATTTAATTAATTTGGTGAAGTTGCACCAAACACTGGTTAATTGCTGTTAATTTACTATTTACCAACAGGGGTGGTTGCTCCTCACAGCACCGGCTCGGTTTGAACATCTTTATTTGCATCAATAAATAAAATATAAGCAGCTTCTTTATTTACTCAGGTTATCTTCGAATGGTGCTTACAATTTTTTGATGAAGTGACAGAGGGAAATACTTTGTCCACATCTCTGTGTGTCTGAAGCGAGGCTGATTGAAGTCTGGCTGGTAGTTTTAAAAGGACTGAATAAAAACTGAGATGTTTTCTTCAGATGGAAGATCAGCCAGAACCCCGCTGAGGTTCTTCTGCATGCTGACAGGAAACGGACCAGCGGGTCGCAGAAACTTTTGTCTCCTTTTTAAATCTCACAAATTCTGTAAATGGTGACATTTCCACAGTTGGACGACCACTTTAAAATTTCATCACAGCGAACGTTTTAGATCTTCTTCCTGTCGGACGTTTTCCACCAAATACTGACAAGGCTTAAGATTAAAGTCCAGCTTCAGAAAAATCACCGACTTGCTGCAGGTTTGGAAATTAACAGCAAAGATAAATATGAAACAGGGTAGTTTAAGTTGGGAGGAGGAGAGAAATGGAAGAGGAGATAAGGAAGAAGAGGTTTTGTGTGTGTCTCATGAATTTTTCAGGGTTTTCAGCCGAGAACACTTCATGCTGGTCATGCTGGAGAAAGCCGCTGTTTAAAGGACTGTTTGGGTTGTCTCTGCTGCCAGTGCCGGCGGGGACGGATCAGACTGGACCCAAACCGGACATTCAGCCCTGGGATCAGATCATCACGTCGATTTGCAGCGCTCCATTTCCAAAACGCAACCGAGACAAAAAGTCCAGATTGCTAAAACGTTCCTTCTGTGCATATGAAACATTACATCTGTCATTAATCGATGTAATTAATCCTGCTCCCGCCGTGTTTAACACTCCATCACCAGACTCATTCGTCTTTATTGCACTTGCTAGTCAGAGCAACTGTGCAGCACCGGAGCCTCTGAAATAACAGAAAACGTTAAAAAAGAAACAAAAAATCTGCTCCCGCAGTTCACTGATCCAAGCTTTAACGTCCACTGTTCAGAAAAAACAACTTACTATATGCCTCACAACTTTATAACTCGATTAACCCCATAATATTAGCATTAATTCAGTCAAACGGATAAAACTCTTGAGTATATTGCACATCTACAGTAATCCGCAATGAGCCGATGTTTCTTTTAGTGCCGACAAGGAGGGGGGAATAAAACAACTAAATATTTAATGTTATCATTAATTCTGGTTGATTTAAGCTCGACGATTGAAGCTTAAAGTGATTTTTATGCATCCTATTCCCTCAGAACCAGATTATGACAAAGGTAATCAGCCCCAAACCCCAACTCAACATCTTGGTGTTATGTTCTTTCCGGTCTTATGTCAGGGTTCTTCATCAGAGAACGTAAACTGCTCCCTAAAGGTTAGAAATTAGTCTCTGTGTCCCTGGATGGATCATCTGCAGTAACACATGCATGTTTGTGCCAATCTGTTGTGGTGACAAAAGAAAATCTTCTGATTTACTGCCCCTTCTATACTCTGACCCTCACCTGAGGGCATGAGACCATTCATTCACAGACGGATGGATGGATCATCTAAATAGAAAACAGCAACATTATTATTATTATTATTAAAAATAAATTAATATAAATAAAAAAGAGCAAGACTATTAAGCTGAGGTCCAAATGTCTGTTCTTTGGGTCAGGAAGTCTCCTGCTGTTGATCAGCTGAGCTGTTTTAGCATCAGATCAGGGAAAATGCAGGAAAAAAACTGTTTTCGAATCCTGTTTTTGAGCCCGAACAGAAACCGATTTGTCTTGGAAAGCGGCGCCTGTTTTAGATTTATCTGACAGCGGGGCAGTCTCCGGCGCTGCTAAAGCAGTTTGGGTCGGATGTGAGTCTCAGCCATGCAGAGATTCCCAGTTAAACCAACAGAACCCGATTAAAGGCTGAGATAAACGGGACCGGGGGGGTTCTGCACATATCGTGTTATCTGCATGAGGGACACCAGGCATCGTAAACCAGGTCGTGTTCCCAGGAAAACCCAGACTGAACATGGATGTCTCTCTGGAAACCCTGGTAATACCTGCAGCCTGTGTATAATATCTGAAATTAGAACCATATCTGATTATTGTCCAAGGAAACCCAATGCCCGGTGCAACTAAAGGCTTTAAGGCCACTATGTTTGCTTAGAGCTCTTAAACATCAGCAACCTGAGACCCAGCAGAAGCATCAGCGTTCGCAAAGAAATATTTTAAATGCTAAGGCTCAGTTAGCAACAGCAACGGGTCCTAAATATCCCATAACGACATACTTTAACGACATTTTCACCACTTTATTTAACTTTTGTTCAGATCGCAATGCCTGAACACAGAAAATATAATTCTCCTTCAATTAGGTCCACTGGATGATGAAAAATATTATAATCACAATTATTTCTGGACAATATTGAAATCACGAGTATAAAACAAGTAATCCTTAAGTTTAGAATAACTATGCATGTAATGCAGTTGAGGACCAGTGAATTTCCACGAACAAGAAGCTTTCTCGGCTTCCTAATTGTTGCATTTTACCTAAAAAAGAAGTTTGTTTTTTATTTGGATTTAACACACCATGTAAAAATTAACTACTACTAAATATTAAATCATACTGTATTTGGAAAATTCTCAACTGGAAAGTAAAATATAAAGAAATGACAGAAGAAAAAATTTAATCATAAATGCATTAATAAACATTAAAAAAAATGTCCGAAGGACAAAGAAATTGGTCACCAGTCAGTCACAGGGAAACCCAGAGACACACAGGACTAACAACCACACACAGTAAATGCAATACAAACCCTGTTGCATTTACTAAACTAGGAATAAGTAATTGAGCTAATTTAATTATGTGTGTATCGATCTTTTATCTTGGCGAATAAAAATGTTTAAAGTGACGATAGTCTGTGCATCTCCTGCCTTTAAAAGCTGAACTTCTGCAGACTGAGATCCAACATGCTGACGCGGAGAAGTTAACTAACGGGGGTCTAAAGGGGAGCTCATCCACACAAAGGGCCTGGTTTTCACTGGGATGGACATGCAGCGAGGAACCATGAGTCAATGAAAGGAGATGAAGAAATGATGAAGAGGAGCAGCAGGAAGGAGCACAGCAAAGGTGCAGAAATCCTTTAACCCTGCTCTTAACTTACACCAGAAAGGAAAAGATGAAGGACGGCTCAGCAGCATCTTTTTAATGTCTCTGTTAACAGTGGCTATGAGAAACATAGGTGTTTTAATGCCAACACTAGTTAGCTTTAGCACTTAAACTATGGCTGGACGATAATTCAATAACAATATTTATCGATCGATAAACGTATATAGATGATAAAAAAAAGAGTCAATAAAAAGTTTAACAGAATAAAAGTTTTCATTCCTTTCGCATTCTAGCCATGTAGGTTAATATTACAGTCATTATATCCTCCCAACCAATCAGAACGCAGACCCAGGAACCAAGCCCCGCCCCCTTCAAAGAGTTCAGAGAGCACACGTTCTTTTTTTTCTTTTTTTAAAAACTTGTAGTTTTGGTAAAAAGTTGCTTGAGTTTGAATTCAGTGATTGTGTCTAAAAAAATGGTCAGGGCTGCACTTAAAATATATGTTTTGAATTTGTTGATAATTATCGATATCGATCAATATGGTTTCTATTTTATCGATATGCTTTTTTTTCTATATCGTCCAGCCATTACTTAAACTCAAGAAACCTGCATCTTTTACAGTTTTTCCACTGCTTCGTGGGAAAAGCGTCATCGCACAAACAAAAACACGGCAGCTTTTCACCAGAGAACTCTGTTTCTTAGGAGCATTTAAAAGAATCAAACCAACAATCAGAGAAAAGACCGAAGAGATCAAACGGACTTTAAAGGCGATACTCCGGCTTTTCTTTCATAATCTGTGAGAAAACGACGGCTCCCCTAGAGGCAGCCGACATATCAGACCTGAACTTTCTCCGACATCCATTTCCAACGGTTCTTCCATAAAACCGAAGGAACAACCTAATGACGGTGGTGAAGCATCCATCCTGTAACTCTGGCAGGAAAATAACCTCGTCAACGTCATCTGTCCTGAGAAGAACGGAGGCAGCTGTGACGGTGCCTGTTTGTATTTCGGGTCCCTGTCTCTTCTCATTAGGGTCTACTGGATGTGTTCTGCTGCGGGGAATATCAAGCTGTTAGCCATGACATTTTCACTTCATGAGGGGCGAGAAGGAAATCATTTCAGTCAGCGATGCAATCCAGGATGCCTCAATCCCACTTCCTGTCTTTATTATTTCTATTCCTGTTGCTGCTCCTTATTAAACCTCTTTCTTATATTTTTTTTCCAACCATTTTCTCTCCATTCACTCTTCTGAATGTTTAGGACTCCCACACCTTTGCCGTAACACAATGTGTGAAAAGTGAACATAAAGCATAAAAGGATGAGCAGACCGCAGAGAGACGTGATGAGGTGAGCGGTGGCTCTTTTTGATGAATCGTGTTTGTGGTGAAAACCAGCAGAGCCCTCTCACACACACACCTTCCTTGCCTGGTCATTGTCTTCGATCTGACCCAGGTCCCTGCCGCTGGCCTGGGCGATCCTCTTCCCCGACACCAGGTTGCCCACCATGACGGACGCAGGACCGATCTCTGGAGAGGAGGATGAGAAGAAGGGCGGGTTCTTTAACGTTTTGGTTTAACATTTTGAAATCCTTCAAAGAGCTCGCACTGTTCCATCTTAGGACCAAACATCTCTCAGTGAGCCCAGCTAACCACGGCCTTCACCACCATCTATCGTTAGATGAGGGCGATCTGCACCTGAATCTAGATGCTAGAAGCTTGAAACTTGGGTTAGTTCTTTGGAGGAAGAGCGAAACGTTTTCAATTGGAACTGAAGTCCAGTTGCTCTCTAGCAACTTTCTTTTCAGGAATTTAGGATTTACTGGTTACACCATGAGAACTTATAGTAGGCCTTCAGCAACAGGCCAATGTCTGCAAACGTCCCAGGAACTTAGCGCTCACTTTCAAAGAACTTAAAGGTTACTTTCCAGAAACTTATGGGCTACTTTTCAAGAACTTAGCAATAACTGTCCAAAAGCTTAGAGGTCACTTTCCAGAAATGTAGGTGTTACTTTCCAGGAATGTATAGCTTATTTTCCAATAATTTAGGGGCTTGTTACTTTCCAGGAACTTGGCAAAAACTTTCTAAGAACTTAGTGTTACTCTCTAAGATATTTCAGGTCTTAGAGGCTACTTTCCAGGAAAAATTATGATACTTTCCAGGAACTTCACAATTACTTCACAGGAAATTAAAGGCTACTTTTTTGGACCTTAGATAGTTTATTCAGGACTTACTGTGTTATTACAAGAAACTTTAGTTAAGTTACTTTCCATTAACTCATAACTTTCTGCCAACACATAGATTACTTAGGAAAACCCCAGATTGCTTTTGGGGGAACTTGTAGCTGTTTTGTAGAAAACTAAATGGTAACTTAGTTAAGAACCTATAATATTTGCATAGATTTTTTTACCTCAACATTTGTTCTTTAATTGCATGTTTATAATTTTGATATTATGTTAAGTTTGCTTAGTGCAGAATCCCCACAATAGCCCTCTTCTTGTATGTGTACTTGCACAGAAAAAGTAAACCCTTCCATTTTGAATCTAACTGCATTCGGACCACATCAACCCATCTTTATTTAGTGTAAGTTTTTGGGATTTTGTACCTTAATCATTAAAGCTTTATGTTTTTGTAATAATCGCCACCAGAATGTGTTGTCTGATTCTTACTGACTTCTCCTCATGTGTGTCTGCTTTACCTGGCTGTTTCTGCCGAGGTTTGGGTAGGTTGGTGACGCAGGTGTGTGGACACATCAGCACGTTGCAGGGATGCAGCGCCCCCTCCAGGAAGAGCTGCTTAGTCTCAGACAGGTGGATGCCCCCCAGAGGCGTCTTCGGCAGCGTGTTGGAGGGCACCAGAGCCAGGCAGTACACGCCCACCTGGTGGATGCTGTCTATCGCCTGGAAAGTCGGGTAGGTTAAAATTAAGTGAAGAGATTGTTGCTGATTTAAGCAGCATCACTGAGGTTTTTTTAACAGTGTTTACAGTCAGTCATTCTAGCTGCTTTTAAATCACTGACTGTCTGCAACCTGATGAAAAAACCTGGAAAAAAAAGACAAGCTGTCTGTATGTGTGATGGTGAAGGAATAAAAGTAAAAGATTTTACTGCAGCTCCTAAAGCTGCAGACAGTTTTTATAGCTGCACCAAAGTCGCCACACGGACCGAGGCAGATTTCATCTGTTCTGATGAAATACAGCAGAGAGGAAGTGAGGAGCAAACTGTGAGCCTTTATAAAGTAATCTATTAATATGAGTTATAAAAACAGCCAGATTTAAATAATCTCCCCAGATTTGATTTTCTACTGGCAGCAGATCGCATTAATGTGAATAAAACAAGATCTGATTTCATGATTTAATAATTCAATCTCAGCTTTCAGCCCTGAGAGGATTCCTGAAGAAATTCAGAGATGAACAACGATGAGAAATGTTTCATTTTAACATCAGAAAATGTTCTCACCTGACAGTAAACACAGAGAGAGAGGGAGGGAGGAAGGAAGGAAGGAAGGGATGAAGGAAGGAAGGGAGGGAGGAAGAAAAAAAGTTGCATAAAATACATGTTTTAAATCTGTCAATAACTATTGATATTGATCGATATGATTTCTATTTTATCGACATGCCTTTTTTTTCTATATCATCCAGACCTATAAATATCTAGTTAATTCCAGTTCTCCTTTGACTATTTTCAACTAAAACATTTTCCAATATTGTAATGGAGAGTTGGTAAATGGGACGGTCTAACCTTTGGAGCACTTCCTGGTTGCGACAACGTCATCAAGTCTACCCCAAGCCCGGGAAAAACAGTGCCAGACGACAAAAAAATGGATATGGAAATTTTTATTTTATTTTTTCGTTATTTACTTGTTATTGGAGGAGGACAGTCGGTTTACACGGCTTCGGCGGCAGCAAAACCGGCGACGAATTTTTCTCAGGCTGGGAGAGCGCAGTGGAGAGGTAACATTTACCTGCTATTATTTTCAGCCACAGGGGCCTGCTAATTATCATAATATACCAGTTATGAAACAAACGCTTGTCAGCAGATTGACGAATATGTTTAAATATAAAATTTAATATTTATTTGTAAGACTTGATATAAGCTTATGTTTGTAACTTTAGTAATTTTAATTGAATAGTTAAATGTGTACAAACCCTGTAAATAACTGACTTAAATCACTACTTTCAATATTACTAAAAAAGTGCGTAAAGCACCTCGGGAAATCTTATGGCAGGCGAGGCCACTAAGGATGTTAGCGGTGCATCCTCAGAATTCGGGGAAAAGGAGGACGCATTTAAAGGCTGCATTTTAAGCATCCTCAGAATTTTTGCCAAATGGGACAACCTCCGCGCATCGTTGTGACGTCACAGGCCTTAAAATGCGTCCTTCGAAGGACGCAGCCTGCGAATTGAGACACAGCTTTTGATTTAAGGAGATGATCTCCTTAGACGACGCCCACCCTCGTTATACAAATACAAATCACCCGACATGACAAAATCTAAAAAGTGCTCAAGTTTACACAGCTTAGAGCTGAAAAACATGCATTAAACTGACTACAGGTGCTCTCTTATCCAATAGTAAGCCCTTCATTTGATAAGACAGTGAAAAGTGTTTAACCTGCAGCACTCTGCTCATCCACTGGAAGCTGTCCTCCTCAGTGGAGTCCGGTCGCTGCTCCGCTACGACCACGATCCTCTCATCGTGGAGCACGGTGATGGAGAACACCGCTATCCTGCAGGACACACACACAGTCAGAGTTTGAAACGTTCCTCCTAACTGGAGCACGTCGTCTCAGGAGGAGCAGGACGTCCACCGCCTACCTGCCTCTGTAGACAAACTTCATGGGCTCCACCGCCAGCGCTGTGGCTACGATGTCGTCGGCGTTGTGCCGCCGCCCCCCCACCACCATCAGGCCGTCCATCTTCCCGGTGACGAAGATGAGCCCGGCGGGTCCGATGAAGCCCAGCAGGCCGGTCCTGGTGAAGGGGAACTCGCTGACGGGCGTCCCGTTGCTGGACACGGGGAAGACCTGAGGGCGCGGCACACCGCGGTCACGACACTGCAGACGGCCGCAGAGACAAAAAGGGCCTCCGCTGACTTACCTCGAAGGTGTTCTTGGTCATGCCGGCCAGGCCGTAGTAGGAGGATCCGGTGGCGGCGGTGCAGACGCACATCTCTCCGATCTCGTCGGTCTTACAGAGCTGAGGAACTCCGTCCAGCCTCACCACGCACATCGACGCTGCAGGACAGAGACACGACGGACGTCACTGACGGACCAGAGCCCACGCCTCTGCACTGCTAAAACGGATCTAAAAATAGCTAAAATGTTCTCAAATCTAGTGTTTTTGTCCCAGATTTGAGAAGGTAAATATTATCTGCCGATGGAATGAGTATTTTGACCCCTAAAATAAGATAGTTAGATATTCTGCACTTGAAATAAGATGTTGGAGATGAATTGTTCCTATTTTAAGTGCAAAACTCTTATTCCATTGGCAGATAATATTATTTACCTGCTCAAATCAAGGACAATACCCTAATTTTAAGAACATTTTACTTATTTTTAGTTCCGTTTTTGCAGAGTGAGGCCGCACTGCAAAAACAGAACTAAAAATAAGTAAAATGCTCTTAAAATGTGTGTATTTTTCCTTGATTTGAGTAGGTAAATAAGATGATCTGCCAATAGAATAAGATATTTGCACTTAAAATAGGAACAATTTATCTCCATCATCTTATTTCAAGTGCAGTATATCTAATTGTCTTATTTTAGGGGTCAAAATACTCATTCCATTGGCAGATAGTCCTATTTACCTGCTCAAATCTAGGACAAAAACACACATTTTAAGAAGATTTAACTTATTTTTAGTTCCGTTTTTGCAGTGTGAGGCCGGGCGGCGTTCACCGGGGTTGGCTCTACCTCCGGGCATGACGGAGCCGACGTCCTGAAGCGTGAGAACGGACAGCTTCTCCTCGGAGTCGACGCGGATCACGCCGTGGCTCAGACCCTGCATGGACAGCACGCCGCGGCTGGGAGGCGTGGCTCCCTCCTCCAACGGCCTGAAGGAGAGAGGAGGACCCGTCAGAGAGGAGAAACGTGACGATTTACCGTCTTCAGCGCTTTCTACGGGTTCTAATTTCAGGTAAATAGTACTGCAAGGCCGTACTATCAGGAAGTGCATGCCTTAATTGTTCTAACTTTTAAAAAAAAATTAAAAGTGTATGTGGAGAAAGAAGTTTTATAAAGCGGGATTTTGTTTGTCTCAAGAGAAAACTGATTTTTAAGAACTTTGAAAAATTGAATACAGAAAAAGTAATTTATGTCTAAAGATGCCAAAATTTAAACTAATGAAATATTTGAATAGTTTAGGAAAATGTGAGGTTTTATAATAAATATCAATTTTGTACAAAAACTGTTAAAGCTTTTAAAAAAGCTTTTACATTTTTAGATTAAGGTAAATTCAGCATTTTGTTGACACAACTTTAACAGCTTACAAAAATCACAAGAGTATTTAGAAAAGGCCAAACTTTGTGTCCTCTAACGCAGCGGTAATCAGATTCAACCCAACATTGGTACAGGACGTTTGAAGCCACAAAAACATTTAAAAGGGAGATTAAAAGATTTGAGTTAAATGGTGTTAAAGTGGTAAATGAGAGCCAGGCTGATGGAGTCATGTAGACTTTAGGTATAAATGTACTGTTTTAAACCCAAAAACGAACTACAAAGCATGATCAGCTCAACCACAGAGAGAGAGAGGGGAAATTTTCTGTGAACACTTTTTACATCTTATGTATTGGGGTAAATAAAAGATCTGATCCACAAAGCCTGTAAACCCTTTGAGGTAGAGACGGTGGAACGAGGTTCTTTAAGAGGCGATAAAGCCCGTTAGAAATCAGCCGCGGCTCGGACTAACGAAGCGCTGCGGCGGCGACAGATGCGGCGAGACGCTTCAACAACAGCGTCAGAGGACACATCCTGTGGCTGAGGCGGAAAATGTGTTTCACGCTTTAAGAGGAGGCGAAATCCGTGGTTGTTGCTCATCTAGTGTTTAAAGAACTGAAAAAAAACTCTTCGGAAAAAAATCTAAGAATAGAATTTCCCCTTTACTTCAGTAACACCTGTAAGAATGGCTATGCATCTTTATCTTTACTGAGTAAAACAGCGGAGATCATGAAAGTAGTCTAATTGCTTCATCCTAACGATGAAAGCAGATCCATGCAGCTTCCTGTGAGGCGGCGTACCTGCGGATGGCCACGGTGAGCGCCTCTGGGGAGCTGGCACAGGGGCAGATCACCTCCGGCCTCAGACCTTTGGACTGGAAGACGTTGAGGAACGCGTCGCAGGACGAGATCGACCCTGCGAGTCACAGACAGCGCCGTCAGGTATTCATGTCACAGTTTGGGGTTTAAAGGTCTGCACTGTGTGCAGCAGAAGCTCAGGAACCACAGCCACGTCAAACTAGAGCACAGAGGGTCCAATACGTCCGTCTCTAATTAGAAGAGATCCTGGAAGGTATTCTGAAGTTGTGCTTTAGTTATTTTTTGCATATCCTTATTATTGGTTCCTCTGTTACTTTTACTTTTTGACTCCTTCACAACAACAAAGCTCTTGCTACTGTAAATAAAACAAAACCAGAGCCAGTTTCTGCGCCTGAGACTCCCTGAGGGACCTCCACACTGACGAGCACCTGAGGAGGTCCTGTACACTGCAAAAAGGGAATTAAAATGAAGTAAATTTTTCTTGAAATTAGTGCATTTTTTCTTGATTTGAGCAGGTAAATATGATTATTTGCCAATGGAATAAGATTTTTGCACTTGAAGTGGGAAAAATTCATCTCCATCATCATTTTTCAAGTGCAGAATATCTAATTATTTTATTTTAGGGGTAGAACTACTAATCCCATTGGCAAATAGTCTTATTTACCTGCTCAAATCAATGAAAAATATACAAATTTCTAGAAAATTTGATTTACATGTAGTTCCCGTTTTTCCAGTGTAAACGAAAACTTCTAAACTTACCACGTTTAATTGGTGGTTGGAGCCTCTTTTATGAGCTTACACCCTTTATAAAGGAAAAAGCTAAAGGTGCTGCTCATTACGGCTCTTTTTTTCCTGCAGCTCCAACGTTTTACGGTGAGGATCTGATCACTTAAATAATGCTCACCGCCAGGCATGAAACTAAGATGTTATTCGACGTCAGACACGAGCTGGCAGTGAAACAAACACACAGCTACGTTCTGTCTACGTGTTTCACTAAAAAAAAGCAGATAAAGCACAGTAAGAATGCCTTCCTGAAAGAAAGACGATTATCTGACTAATCCTTACAGGGATTGGAACCGTCGGCCACCACCAGCATTCGCAGGGAGCTCAGGTTGACGTCTCGCTGGTCCCGGTGGGCCACCAGGGCCCAGTGCATGTCCCGGGACTTAACGCAGGCCACCTTCGCTGCAGGCAGAACGTTAAACAGCATTTAACGGGTTAGATACGTGAAAATTACAAAGGAATGAAGTTAAAAATCACTAGTTTTCAATAGCAAAGGCCAGAGAGAGGACACCTAATCATTTTTGACAAAGCAAATTAAACAAATGAGTTCAATTAAAACATCGATAGAGCTAGAGTTTGCAGGAAGCAGCGTAGAAACAGGGTTTTTAGCCGTCTTCTATTATTCTGTTGTAAACATTGTTACTTATATGAAGTATTCGTCTCGTTTTCAGTACCAATAAAACAAGCAGTGTCGACCCGTTATGCACAGCTTTCATCACGCCGTACGCCTCCTATAGCTGCTCCGGCACGCGGCCAAAGGGATTTTAGTAAAATGGTTAAAACATCTAAACTCTTCTTGGAGGCCTAAAGCTCAAAGACACGTTTGAAACCTAAACTTTTCCAGCTAAAGCCTGCAATAAATAATTATTTTTATTTTATTTAGATACATTTTATGACAACAGTTTCCACTCATATCTTGTTTCTACATAGAAATATAAGTATTTATGTCTCTTTTCTCCAAGGGCGACTGTGGCTTGATGCAATCAGAAGGTTGTGGGTTCGATTCCAGCTTCCCCTCGCCACATGTCGATGTGCCCCTGGGCAAGGCACTTAACCCCAAAATGCCTACCGAGGTGCGTCTCGGTGTACAGGGAGTGTTGGCCGAGTGGTTAGAGCAGTGCGCTTGCACTCAGAGAAGGATGCAAGTACCCAGTTCAATCCCCAGCGCCTGCACTCTGGGTCCCTGAGCAAGACCCTTAACCCCAGATGTCTCCCTGGGCGCCGCACATGGCAGCCCACTGCTCCACAAGGGTAATGGGTTAAAAGCAGAGCACACATTTCGTTGTAATGTATGTTTCAATGACAATAAAGATGATATTACTATTACTACTATTACAAACAGATCCCAAATTTGATGCTATTTTTTTCAACTCTGGAGTTACATTTGTTACACAATATTTTTAAACGGCACATTTCCTTAATAATACACTATATATATATATATATATATATATATATATATATATATATATATATATATATATATATATATATATATATATATATATATATAATTAGAAATTCAATCTAATATTTAGAATACAATACTAGTCTTCTGTTAGTATTGGTCTATAGGAGGGTCTGGGGTAGTAGGAGTCAGGCTGGATGGCGGTATTTAGCCAGGTGGCTACAGGTGGCTACAGGTAGCTAAAGGATTGTTTGGTTGGTGGCAGGACAGTCGGTTAATAGTTTGATATTTTAACATATTCACTAGTTATTAAGGTGTTTCTGTCTGCCTAAAATGGCTTCCTACGACCTCCCACTCCCCCGTTCCAACTACATGGCCCACGTTCAGAATATCCTCAGATAATTTCTGCTAGCGGTTGTTTTATTCTGAATTGGACCGGGGCGTTTGGTTTACCTTTAAACTGGCAGACCTTCTGGATCCAGGACAGAGGGTTGACCTTCATCAGGGCGTAGGGAATACTGATGACATGCATCATGTTCATCACACTCTGAGGGACCGAAAGAAGAAGAAGAAGAAGGGATTAAAAGAGAAGACAATGTTTCAGAGTGACTAATTTTTCTGAGTATGGAGCCAAAAAGAACTGAGTGAACTAGGATTAGTTGGTATAATTATTCGTTGTGTTTCCAAAGCAGCAAACAGAGTAATCAAACTTTTGTCTTAAATTTATTTACAAATACAGCCCTGATTGTATGCATCTGTTGGAGTTTATATTTCTCATTAACAGCGTTGTTCCTGCATCTTTTTTCCATTCTACTAGTTATTTTAAACCTGTTGTTGCCAACACAATTGGCTCAGTTATTCGCAACGTTTTAAGACTTTTTAAACTAGGTCTCCAATCAAAGGAAGATATATTCATTTTAAAACATTTTGTCCATTTGAGCACAAACTAGTTGGAAATTTTGAAATTCAGTCAAAGGATAACAGCATATTGTTCCTCATGATAACATTGTTTTTCAGGCTGATAGCTAGTGACAGATCTAGAAAACATTAAATAAAAGTCTTTCATATTTACTCAAGTCAAAAATATTACTAGCTGCTTTCTTACCAAATCAAACCATAGATAAGTAAAAAAAATGGACACATAAATATTTTTATTTAGTTATTTATCCATTTAAGACAGTAATGGTGGATATATTATCTAACTTACAGTCAGGACAGCATGCCAGAGTCCTACGTCCTTCTTGAAGTCTAATACATTCACTATGGTTTCAGCTGGAAAAAGAAAAACGAAAAAGGATCATCTTAAGCTTCACATTCAACCAAACACAGACACCTCAGAGTCCCGTTAAGGTTATTAAGCTGTTGACTTTGTGAGGATGAGCCATCATCACCCTGTGTGAACTGAAACAGGTAGAAATGTGTGCGTTACCTTCTGTGTAGGAGCAGGACTGTGTGAGGGCCTGGCAGTGCGTCAGCATGGCTGTCTTCGTCACCGTGACACCGAGGACGCCGCCGTCCTTACACGTCTTATACTGGACACACAGAGACAGGCACATAGATGATAATCATAAAATTATTTAACGCAACTCTTAGATAAAAACTACAATTTATAGCCATACACACATCAGACAAGAAATTCCTTTACTGTCCCACAGTGAGGAAAGTTGGGCGTGACAGTGGCACAAAAACACATTGAAAGGGTTATTGCACTAAATATATATATATATATATATATATATATATATATATATAAAAACAGGCTAAGCTAATCTAAAGTTTGTTCTACAGTAACAGATAATGAAGTGATCAGAAAGGCAGAAATAGCTTACACAGTACTCTCAGTAAGTTCACAATATGAGTTTAGTTAAAGAAAGTTTACATGAACATTTTGAAAAAGGACCTGCAAGTTTAATGGAAGTAACACTTAGGTTGTAACCTGTAAGTTTTACAAATTAACCTGTATATTCTAGACAGTAACATGTATATTCTAGAAAGTAACATGCAGGTTTTAGAAAGTAACCTGTGATGTCTAGGAAGTATCATTTAAGTTTTAGAAAGTAATGTGTAAGTTGTAGAAAGTAAACTGCAGGTTTTAGAAAATAACCTGTATGGTTTATAAAGTAGCCTTTACGTTTTAGAATGTAACATGTAAGTTTTAGGAAATAACCAGAATTAACCTGTATATTCTAGACAGTAACATGCAAGTTTTAGAAAGTAACATGTAAGTTTTAGGAAATAACCTGTTCATTTTAAAAAGTAACCTGTAAGTTTTAGAAAGCCATGTGTACATTTTAGAAAGTAACATGCAAGCTTTAGAAAGTTACCAGGTTTAGAAAGTAACCTGTGATGTCTAGGAAGTATCATTTAAGTTTTAGAAAGTAATGTGTAAGTTGTAGAAACTGCAGGTTTTAGAAAATAACCTGTATGGTTTATAAAGTAGCCTTTACATTTTAGAATGCAAACTTTATATCCAATCAATTCCAGGTTGCAAAAGTGGTTTAATGGTAAATAAACTTCAAGAGAAACGTGGTTCTCCCCTGAAATCTTAACTTTTTGGAAATCTACTTTATTTGAGATAAAAAAAGAATATTTCAGGATTAATATTTCTGTAAACCCACATTGTGTGGTTCTGGGATTTAAACTCCATTTATGAATGTGAAGTGCGGACTTCTTTTCAGAATTGATTTAAATGCTGCAGAGCTCCCAGGGCAAAAAGATGGACAATTTATGAAAAACAATCACTTTAAATTCATAGTTTTTTCATAGACATTTTTTATTATTATTATTATTATTGTCATCAATTCACAATCAAGATGTTTTGTTTTGCTTGTCAGTTTATCAATGCAGTTGTTTAATAAATATTGACAGTACTCCACACAAACCCTGGATGGCAGCTGTGGTCGTGGTTAATTTGTTTTTGCCAGTAAATATTAGCTGTCAGTCAACTCCTCGTCTATAGGAGGAGAGACTCTGGAATAACGAAACTGATGGATTTAAGCGATAAAAGCTAAAACTCTTTCTGAAAGCTGCTGAGTCACAGTAACAGTGTCACGATTTGGGTTTTGTCTTGGTTTATGTTATCAGATTTATTAGTTAAGTTTCTGCTTTTGGGGTCTTGTTTGGTTTTGATTTAGACATGTTGTTCTGTTTAGGTTACCTGTTTTCCACCTGTCACTTTATCAGCTCTGTTTGGTCTCCCCTCAGCAATCTGTCAGCTTTCTTGCCTTGATTAGATCCACCTGCTCACTTATAATTAGTCTTCACTCCTGTTCACCTGCTCACTCCCCTATATAGTCCTGCCACAAACCTCTGCAATCTGCCAGATCATTAACGAGCCACGGTGAGTTTAGTTCCAGCATTCTTTATTCTGATTGACCTGTTGATGATAACCCGAGAGCCTTTTTGATTCTGAGCCAGCCTGTTCCCTGATCTGTTTTTCCTGCCCTGTCTGACTGATTTACCGGTTTACCGACTAGTTTCTGTCCCATGGTTATCCGAGCTTGCTTTGCCCTGTCTGTACCTCTGCCTATTTTGGACTGCTTTTTGTGTACCGGATTTTGGACTGCCCTTTTGACTATTGAGCCCGCCTGTCCCTGTTTTCATTATTAAAATCCTGTTTTTTGCCTTAACCTCACTTGTTGGGTTTGAATACTGGGTTTGCCTGATTCACGATCATAACAGAATGATCTGGCCCCACTAAAACCTATCGCCCAACAAGTTTTTAGAGGTTTTTTTTTTTTTCCCCTCCACAAACTATGGCTTGGGAGGGTTCCAGATTGGCGTTCTGTCCCCCTGGTATCGGTCCCAGACGCCATCTCTCCAGCAGCCGCAGCAGCAGTAACCCGCTGCCTGCTCCGAGCCTACGATTGGGAGGGCTTTTTGTCACTAATTCAGGTTCTGCTCAGAATAGAGGGGATCACTCACCCAGCGACACCGCTGTCGGCTCTGCCCATGGGTTTTATCCAGACCCAACTTTGTTTATGGAGGTCGAAGCGGAGGTGGTGCGGGATCTTCGCCCGGATCTTTTTCTCTCTCTCCCTCCAGAGGAGGAGATGCAGGGAACGCTGTGGGCTCCGCCGATCCCGGCTCTACCGACAGAATCAAACCTCCAGCAAGTCCTGCCGTCCCGCCGTCGGAGGAGGGGAAGGAAACCTGTGGGTCGCTCCCTCACCCGTTCTGTTCGGCCGACAGGCGAGTCAGTACCGCGCCCGTCCGTTGCCACTTCCTGCTCAGTGGATCGGAGTCCGGTGCTCCCCAGAGCTGAGCAGCCCACAGCGCCTCCTGGTGGCGCCCGTGATGCTGAGGATCTGGCTCTGGAGGACCAGTTAAGAGCGTTTGCCCCTATTATTAAAGACCTTAGGGAGGCTCTTTTCAGCCAGTATTCAGAGGAGCTGGAGGCTAAATTAAAGGAGGTCGAGGGGCACTATAGAGCGGCTCTCCAGGGTTTCTATAGTGGACTCAATCCTGTCCCCAAGGGTCCAGCCGACGCCCCTGCACCTGTCCCAGAGGACCCGCCTCCTACCTCAGCTCCAGTGCCGGCCTCCGGCAACTATAAAGCAGCACTGTCTGCGCAGCCGGCCCAAGACGTTGCAACCCCGGAGGGTCCGCAGCCGGCCCAAGACGTTGCAACCCCGGAGGGTCCGCAGCCGGCCCAAGACGTTGCAACCCCGGAGGGTCCGCAGCCGGCCCAAGACGTTGCAACCCCGGAGGGTCCGCAGCCGGCCCAAGACGCTGCAACCCCGGAGGGTCCGCAGCCGGCCCGAGACGTTGCAACCCCGGAGGCTCCGCAACCGGCCCGAGACGCTGCAACCCAGGAGGGTCCGCAGCCGGCCCGCGACGTGGGAACCCAGGAGGGTCCGCCGCCAGTCTGCGACGTGGGAACCCAGGAGGGTCCGCCGCCATTCTGCGACGTGGGAACCCAGGAGGGTCCGCCGCCAGTCTGCGACGTGGGAACCCAGGAGGGTCCGCCGCCAGTCTGCGACGTGGGAACCCAGGAGGGCCCGCCGCCAGTCTGCGACGTGGGAACCCAGGAGGGCCCGCCGCCAGTCTGCGACGTGGGAACCCAGGAGGGCCCGCCGCCAGTCTGCGACGTGGGAACCCAGGAGGGCCCGCCGCCAGTCTGCGACGTGGGAACCCAGGAGGGCCCGCCGCCAGTCTGCGACGTGGGAACCCAGGAGGGTCTCCCACTGGCCCACGATGAGGGGGTTCAGACGAGCCCTCTTTCAGGCCGCAACTCGGGGGCTCATCGGGACACTGGGCGCCGTGGCCCTCGCCCAGACGACAAGCGGCGCCGTGGCCCTCGCCCAGACGACAAGCGGCGCCGTGGCCCTCGCCCAGACGACAAGCGGCGCCGTGGCCCTCGCCCAGACGACAAGCGGCGCCGTGGCCCTCGCCCAGACGACAAGCGGCGCCGTGGCCCTCGCCCAGACGACAAGCGGCGTCGTGGCCCTCGCCCAGACGACAAGCGGCGTCGTGGCCCTCGCCCAAACGACAAGCTCCGTCGGGGGTCTCGCCGAGAAGACAAGCACCCAGAGCCCCATGGAGACTTAGAGGCCCCTGGACCTCTTTTGAAGCTCTTACCCCCTCATCTTTGGCTTGACAGCCAATTTCCCAAGTGGCTGACCAAACTGTCTTGGTCGGAGGTTCTGGAAGGGTTACTGATGAGGTTCTGGGTGTTAAAGGGTCTGGGAGCATCTGAAGCCTGTAGCCAGGTCCCGTCTGAACCTGTAGCCTGTAGCCAGGCCCCGTCTGAACCTGTAGCCTGTAGCCAGGCCCCGTCTGAACCTGAAGCCTGTAGCCAGGGGCCGTCTGAACCTGAAGCCTGTAGCCAGGGGCCGTCTGAACCTGAAGCCTGTAGCCAGGGGCCGTCTGAACCTGAAGCCTGTAGCCAGGGGCCGTCTGAACCTGAAGCCTGTAGCCAGGGGCCGTCTGAACCTGAAGCCTGTAGCCAGGGGCCGTCTGAACCTGAAGCCTGTAGCCAGGGGCCGTCTGAACCTGAAGCCTGTAGCCAGGGGCCGTCTGAACCTGAAGCCAGTAGCCAGGGGCCGTCTGAACCTGAAGCCAGTAGCCAGGGGCCGACTGAACCTGAAGCCAGTAGCCAGGGGCCGACTGAACCTGAAGCCTGTAGCCAGGCTCCTCCTGAACTCTGTAGCCAGGCGCCTCCTGAACTCTGTAGCCAGGCGCCTCCTGAACTCTGTAGCCAGGCGCCTCCTGAACTCTGTAGCCAGGCGCCTCCTGAACTCTGTAGCCAGACGCCTCCTGAACTCTTTAGCCAGGCCTCTCTTCTAGCTCTTAGTCCGGCGTTGTCTCCAGCCTTTAGTCCGGCGGCAGGTTCTGTTCTTTCTCTCTCCAGACGTCGGTTCCTGAGGGTCCTGTTCTACCGACGGTCCCCGAGGTTGCTGCTCTGCCGCCGGTCTCCGAGAGACCTGCTCCGCCGCCGGCCTATGAGAGACCTGCTCCGCCGCCGGCCTATGAGAGACCTGCTCCGCCGCCGGCCTATGAGAGACCTGCTCCGCCGCCGGCCTATGAGAGACCTGCTCCGCCGCCGGCCTATGAGAGACCTGCTCCGCCACCGGCCGCCGGACATCTTTGCTAACCGGGGCCGTCCTACAGGACACCCGCCGGATTACCTGTCTCACAGGGGTCGTCCGCCGGGACGTCCGCCGGAGAACCTGACACGCCGAGGACGCCCGCCGGAGAACCTGACACGCCGAGGACGCCCGCCGGAGAACCTGACACGCCGAGGACGCCCGCCGGAGAACCTGACACGCCGAGGACGCCCGCCGGAGAACCTGACACGCCGAGGACGCCCGCCGGAGAACCTGACACGCCGAGGACGCTCGCCGGAGAACCTGACACGCCGAGGACGCCCGCCGGAGAACCTGACACGCCGAGGACGCCGCCGGAGAACCTGACACGCCGAGGACGCCCGCCGGAGAACCTGACCCGCCGAGGACGCCCGCCGGAGAACCTGACACGCCGAGGACGCCCGCCGGAGAACCTGACACGCCGAGGACGCCCGCCGGAGAACCTGACACGCCGAGGACGCCCGCCGGAGAACCTGACACGCCGAGGACGCCCGCCGGAGAACCTGACACGCCGAGGACGCCCGCCGGAGAACCTGACACGCCGAGGACGCCCGCCGGAGAACCTGACACGCCGAGGACGCCCGCCGGAGAACCTGACACGGCTGGGTCGTCCTCCTGGACGCCCGCCTGAGAACCTGACACGGCTGGGTCGTCCTCCTGGACGCCCGCCTGAGAACCTGACACGGCTGGGTCGTCCTCCTGGACGCCCGCCTGAGAACCTGACACGGCTGGGTCGTCCTCCTGGACGCCCGCCTGAGAACCTGACACGGCTGGGTCGTCCTCCTGGACGCCCGCCTGAGAACCTGACACGGCTGGGTCGTCCTCCTGGACGCCCGCCTGAGAACCTGACATGGCTGGGTCGTCCTCCTGGACGCCCGCCTGAGAACCTGACACGGCTGGGTCGTCCTCCTGGACGCCCGCCTGAGAACCTGACACGGCTGGGTCGTCCTCCTGGACGCCCGCCTGAGAACCTGACACGGCTGGGTCGTCCTCCTGGACGCCCGCCTGAGAACCCGACTCGTCGAGGTCGTCCTTCTGGACGCCCGCCTGAGAACCCGACTCGTCGAGGCCGTCCTTCTGGACGCCCGCCGGAGATTTTAACTTGTCAGGATCCTCCTCCGGGATACCCGTCAGACTTTATTTATGTTATTTTAGTTCGCCCTGTCGGGTTGTTTTTGGTTTGGACAGTGTTTCTTTTTCCTGTTTCTGGCCCTCCATCCTGTACCTCCCTCCACCCACCCGGGCTAGTCTGTTTTGTTTCTGAGGCCGTCTGGAATCCGGCCTTGAGGAGGGGGTTCTGTCACGATTTGGGTTTTGTCTTGGTTTATGTTATCAGATTTATTAGTTAAGTTTCTGCTTTTGGGGTCTTGTTTGGTTTTGATTTAGACATGTTGTTCTGTTTAGGTTACCTGTTTTCCACCTGTCACTTTATCAGCTCTGTTTGGTCTCCCCTCAGCAATCTGTCAGCTTTCTTGCCTTGATTAGATCCACCTGCTCACTTATAATTAGTCTTCACTCCTGTTCACCTGCTCACTCCCCTATATAGTCCTGCCACAAACCTCTGCAATCTGCCAGATCATTAACGAGCCACGGTGAGTTTAGTTCCAGCATTCTTTATTCTGATTGACCTGTTGATGATAACCCGAGAGCCTTTTTGATTCTGAGCCAGCCTGTTCCCTGATCTGTTTTTCCTGCCCTGTCTGACTGATTTACCGGTTTACCGACTAGTTTCTGTCCCATGGTTATCCGAGCTTGCTTTGCCCTGTCTGTACCTCTGCCTATTTTGGACTGCTTTTTGTGTACCGGATTTTGGACTGCCCTTTTGACTATTGAGCCCGCCTGTCCCTGTTTTCATTATTAAAATCCTGTTTTTTGCCTTAACCTCACTTGTTGGGTTTGAATACTGGGTTTGCCTGATTCACGATCATAACAAACAGATTAGATTTCTTCTAGAATAAGGACTCCTCTGTCTAAAAGCCTGTCAAACCACCATCACAGGCTGCTATTAGGGCAATGAATCACATTGGGATGCTTCTTTTTTATTATTATTATTATTGTTTTTTAGCCACGGAACCAAAAGCATCTTGCAGTGATTTTCCTCTGCAGAGATTCTTCTCTTAGAGAGAAAGGAGGTCATTTTTCAATCACCCCTCTCCTTTGATCGCTTTCTGTTGCAGCCTCTTTCGATCCAAAACACAATCAAGGGGACACTTGGCCTCACCGCAGGCGCCGTTACCACCCGCGGGCTGAAAGGGACGTCACCAAACAATCAACTCAACCGGCCCGGATGGCGGCACCGACCGGCAGAAACGTTTCTGCAGGGATTGTAGGAGCAAAAGCCAACAGGTGGGAACGTTCTGCCAAACTCATCCAGTTTACCTCGATGTAGGCCGTCTCCTGGTTGGCATCCTTGATCTGGGGGAACCAGTCTCGGGGCGGCTTGGAGAGGTGTTTGGACTCTGGGACGAACCACAGAACCTTTGGCCAACCTGGACACAAGGAGAGCAGATCAGGGATTGTGGAGGAGAAAGCTGCTTAAACTTTATTTTCTACGTCTCAAAGGGGAAATGTTGTACGAGGATGTGCCGCCCAATCAGCGCTAAAAGGTCGCGTGGGTGTTAAAATACTCAACGTGAAATCCAGCGTTTGAGTCCTGCTAATGTCTGAATTACAGCAGATGGAGGAGAGACAGAAGAAGCCGTGGGACCGAGACGCGCTTCAAGCTGATCGATTGGAGAAGCACTTTGCTTTAATGAGCGCCACACTGACAATCTTAAATCTGCTGGCATCAGGTTTCTATTTATAAACCCATTACTGCAAAGCAAGGCGCGGTTATTTATCACTCAGAGGTTTCTCTCCCTCCCTCCTCTCTGTACTGATGGTTGTTTTTCTATCGATCTGCATCCCTCTGAGTTTCTCCACATCGCTCCATCTCTCGGCCTGCCTGCCAGCAATTTTGCTCCGTCAGGTTATTTTACTCAGAGCTCACAGTAAATGAAAGGCCTTCATTCTTCTTATTATAAAGGAACCATTTCAACTTTACACAACAAATTAAGACCCTTTAAATCGGACGGATTATGCAGCTTTTCTCTTTGTTCTAGCTGAGTAACAGTAGTCGAGTATCCGAAGTCTAAATCTATGAAAAAAGTCAGTAAAACATCTTGTTAGAGGGTCCAACTTCACACTTAAAACAAGCTGCTTTACTGCACCACTAACGTGAATCATGTTTGCCTCGTTTGTTGCTTTTTACATTCATTTCCCTCCGAATTTGTACTTTTCTCCCAATTTAAGCAATAAATTCACTTATAGAGCTTCGTATAATACATTTCCAAACAGAGTATTGGACTTCCCATTTCCAGGAGGTCGTTGAACGCTCCGTTATTAGAAACAGAGAGAGCCCAAATAAACTATAATTAGCTCTTAATGGCTGCAGATCTGAAAGTTGTTCCGTAATAAAAACAGAAGATGCTCTCGTCCTGCTTTGTTGTTTACTCTAATGCACTATATGGCTCCACTATGACGGTCAATCGCTCTCTGCTGATGAACAATAATAACATGGTTCATGTGGTCACTTAATTAAAAACATGATCAATTTATAAATTAATTAATCTATTAATCTAAAGCTGTAGTTCACAAGCCTTAATATGAACCAGTTCACACTAAATCAGCTATATCTTATAGATAGTAAAGTAGTCACAGGTTTTTATCATAAGCAATTGCATATTTAATTTGATTGCTGCTCACAACTTCCTTTTGGTACATATTTATTGTTTAAAGATTATCAAATGAACAATAGTATGTTATTTATATGTGTAATTATTTAGCTGGAAGCTTGTAAAGGAATGATATTCAAAAAAAACATTTAAGGACTGTTTAGATCCAACATTTCACCAAAATCACACCGTAATGAAAAAATAATCAGGCAAAACTTAAGCAAATCGAACAATAATTTGCTGCTGAAGAGATTTTTGAGCCGTAATGATCCGTGTTATTTAAACACGACTGAAATAAGCAGAGCGACGCGCCGTTTGGCTCTCCAGGTAAGACCTGTAAACTCTGTGGAAGTACAGAAACTCATAGATCTCAGAAGATTCATCAAACTTTGATCTTTTTCAGCCGACTCAGGTCTGTGGGGAGTTCAGTGAAAACTTCAGTTACGCAAATGAACAAACACAATGGAAATGTTTAAAAAAACGAGAGGAAGTTTTTCTACGGAAACAGATTTTTTCTTCTAAATGCATAAAATCTATTAAATGCATTTTTTTAAAATAACCCCTTGAAAATGACAAAGTTGTTGTCTACAAGCTGAAAGTCTCAGAAACAAGTAGAAACTGTTTATCCTAAGGCCAGTGACGTGGTGGGAGTGGATCCTCTGATGTCAGAGAGGAAGATGCTGTCATAGCTGCACAAAGTATCAGGAATACAGAAGCCAGAAGATAAAAAAAGATAGAAAACTGCTTCCGACTGACAACGGTTGTAAAATTTGTGTCCCCTTTGCTGTTTTTCTTGGTAAACGACAATATTTCCAGTTAAGGGTGAGCAATCTTCGAGGCATAAAAATAAAAAAGGTTTCAGATTGAAAGGGTCAAGCTGACTGTTAGTTATCAAAACCCAACTTTAAGGTGTTTATTGTGCCTAAAACAAATGTTCAGTTATTCTAATATCCCAGGAGCTCTTTAACCAAAGCGTATCTGGCTGCAGTTCGGTTGTATATTCAAGGCGAGTGTACGTATAATGACGTCAGCTCTGCCTCATGCTTTACAGGACAGAGTCCCAGTGAACGGCGTTGTGCGTGTCTGACCTTTGAACTGCGGGATCTCTCCGGTGGGACTCTTGGGCAGACCTTTATGGCAGGCGTCGCTGGTCAGAGCCACGGTGACGCCGCAGCTCCCCAACAGGAAGCCGATCTGCTGACTGCCGGCGTCCTGCGAACACAGCAGAGGCATGGAAGGAGTGTGGGCTCGGGAACGTTATCGCCAAGTTCTCGCTTTGCTTCCTACGGTGTATTTTATAAAGTATGCGAGAAACCAAATGAGTTTATTTCCCCTTCAATCTCCATTTCATCAGCTAGAAATAGTCTGGTGACTGCTGGGCTCCTTCCTGACGTATTTTCCAAATGTTCAGCTTAAAGATCAGCTGCTGCGCTTTAACACCAGCCATCCATGTCTAACTTTGACACCACCAATCAGAATAAGTGTCTCTACTCTTCTTTTAGTTCCTTTCTGTTTTATTTCTGCACATGAGCATTGTTTCGGGTTTCCTTAATGTCTTCCAGCTCAACAGTGCTACATTTACAAGCTTCTGCGTTACATTAACGCACAGTTTACTGAGTGTATATAGCTTCTGTATATATATCCTTTTTATTTTACTGTATTTTTATTTTTTGTCTGCACCATCAACACCAAGTCAAATTCCTTGTAAGTGCAAACCTACTTGGCGATTAAACTTGATTCTGATTCTGATTTAATCATGAATTTATCAAGGTTCATGTTCGTATTTGTACAGAAATCTTTTTCCTTTCTTTATTTCTTCTCTTTTTCTAAGAAACCCCTATTGTGAGGTGGGAGACAATTGCTTGTACAAGAATTTCTAAACCTTCCCGTATGTTTCTATAGTTTTTAGTGCTTTAAATACTCTTTAATTGCTTAAATAAAATATCCTTGAAAGATTATTTATTAAATCAGCATCCTTTCCTGTTCTACTTTTTGTCTTTTGAAGCATCTGATGAAGGTAAACTGAAGTTGCAGAGGTAATGAATCCTTACCTTCCTGGTCAGCGGTACCTCTATCGGCACGGGAACGACCTCCGCCAGCAAGCAGCCGTAAAAAGCCGTCATAAAGGCACCGGGGTCATTGTTGGGGAAGACCAGCGCCACCTACAGACAGAAACGCAAGTGATGCCATTAGTTGCTGTGGACTGAGGTGATTACGCCGTCGTTTTATTCTGAAAGGTGAAATGGAGCAGAGAGGGGGGGCAGCTTTAGTAAAGAATGAGCCGCCTGCGCTGCATTTGGGGCAACATGGTGGGAAATGAAAAGGAAAATGTGCTTTGAGGCTAGACAAGTGCACTGAAAAAAGGGAACTAAAAGTAAAATGTTCTTAAAATTTGTATATATTTCCTTGATTTCAGCAGCTAAATAAGACTATTTGCCAATGGAATGACAAATTCTACCCCTAAAATAAGATAATTAGACATCCTGCACTTGGAATAAGACGATGGAGATGAATTGTTCTTATTTTAAGTGCAAAAATCTTATTCCATTGGCAAATAATCTGATTTACCAGCTGAAATCAATGAAAAATACTAATTTCAAGAGGATTTTACCTTCTCTGAGTTCCCTTTTTGCAGTGTGGCTGAGCTGATGGTTTGTAGCAGAAAAGGATAAAGCTTCTGCCACATTTCCCTTAAATCAGTAAAAAAAAACTGCTTTATTTCTACAGTTTAATTAATACATGGGACCTCTGTATCGAACAACCTAAACAAAAACATTCACCTGAACCTAAATACAAACCTTTCTTGACCTGAAACATTGATGTTTTTCACAGAAAAGGCTTTTTTTTTTGCTCCACTCTCATTCTACAGAGACAAAGTTTTTTTTCCTCCTGACCCGCAAGATGGTTTTATTTTATTTTACTGCAGGATTTTATTGCCTGGAAAATGTTTCACCAGTTTAACCAAAACATGCACGAGTCTCCATATGACTTTCTGCACCCAGGACATGAAGGCATCATTGTTAACACGCTTGCACCACGCCACAGTGAGGATGTTATCTCTGCCTTATTGGGTCCGGCTCAGCTCCGGTTGCCTGGTGTGACGTTACCAGTAAACCCCGGTGCCGCTTAATAGCTTTTATACACATTACTAAAGCAGATATACACTGTGTGTGCTACAAGCTAAGTGCAGCTGAATGAATGGGGGGAACGTAACGACGCTTTAACAGATGTAATATCGATGTTTGCAGGTCTCACTGGAGCCGGCCGGGCTTCATCTGCAGAAAGCTGCACAGAGAGGATACGTCTGCCCGTCTGCCGCGGCACACAAGCAAGGAGGATAACTGCTGTACCAATATAAAGGTCTTTTATAAGAGCTGCTGATTGGTTGTTGGCTTTATCATTTATTCATATAAGCTGCGTTGCTTTTATTGAAGCAAAATGAAACAAGAGAGAAATGGCTCTGTAGAGGAACCAACAGCCAGATTATGGGTTTTTTTCCCCCACTATGAGTCTGCTTTAAAATGTTGCTGTGCACAGAGTGATTTTTTTATTATTATTTTGAAATCTGAAAAGTAAAAATGTAAAGGAAAGGAGGCTTAATGCATTAATAATGTTCCTTATCATATGAATCCCTAAAGCTTCCTTTGTAAGAAAAGGGGATTATTCTACCCCAGGACTCTGTACGTCTCAAAGTAATTCTCTTAAGTTTCATTAAATAACATTAAAGAATGAATGTATGAAGTCAGGACGGTGGGTTTTAGGTGCAGGTTAAAATACGTCCAAGCTTATTCTAGTAATATAGTATTGTTAGATATTACAACACGATAATAACAGGGACGAACAGATCTGTCAACTATACTGAATTTACAACTTGTTGAATATTTCCAAGCATCTTTGTTTCAGTGCTCCAAATATTTTTGTTTTTTATTCCATGTAAACCATAATTATCAGAAAAGCAAGAAAGACAGGCTTGAAATATTTCACTCTATGTAATAAAACTTGTTTTGATCTACGTTTAAATCACTGCTTTGGCCTTTTATTGTTCAGGACTTTGTTAATCTCTTGTTTTTAAATCTGCTTTATGAATAAAAATGAAATCATATTGAACTTTTTACAACATTCAAATATCTTGAGATGTTTCTGTATCTTGATGGCAGGACTAGCAGTCTAAATGTTTTATGTGTTCTTGTTTTTTAGGTTTGTTTGCCAGGAGGCATCAAAAAAGAAACACTATGTTTAGCTTTTTCTTCTTAAGCTGCAAGAAACACAACATACCCAGCTTTGGATCAAAACTGAGATAAAAAAAAATATCCAACTAGAGGGCATTATTGCACATAAAGAATAAAAAGACATGAAATGACAATATGTTGCATAAACCGTCTCAGAGAAATAACTATAAAAACTGATTGCTGCTCAGCAAAACACAAAAAGACATTTGGAGAAAATTAGAAACACTGAATTAGAAAAGCAAATAAAATTAAACAACTTCAATCGTACAGATGGAGTATTATAAAAAACCAAATAACCTTCAATATTTCAAAAACTCCCCCCAGTCATCTCCTTATGATCTCTTCCCCAACAGAAATAATTAGATTTCTAATGTGCTTAAAAAACAAAAACTCTGCAATGAGTACTCAGGTCAGCTGATTCTGCTTCTAAGCTTTTCACATTAAAGTAGATTTAATATCAACATCTTTGAAAATGTGATTTTTTTGTTTTGCAGCCTGTTCAAGGTGAAAGAGAGCGATCTGTGATTCTCACTGAGCGGGAGTGGGGAAAGAAGCAGAGGAGTCATAATTAAAACACCCAGAGCTGCAGGGTTACCCGGCGTTGTGTCAGCCTTGACTCATTTTTCCAGCTGAGCCTGAGATCAAGCCTAAAATGAAGATGAAAGCGATACAACAGAGACTCTGGGGGCGTCGCATGACATCAGAAACAGGCACGGCTGCTGCCGAAGCCTTTTCCATTTCAGTTTGAGGATCTTTTAATGTCCTGAGCAACGGATCCAAAACGTGATGTGGTGATAACGACAGCGAAGAGAAGAAGGGGGTCAGTCTGTTCCTTTAGGTACGGCAGAACGACTCGGTGCTGCGTTTGTTTAGCAACGGCTCAAAAAGCCTGAGAGGTGACATCAGACTAAAGCTAAATTCAAGCCAGATGCAGGGAAGTTTTTCAAAGTTTGAAGGAAACAATCACGTAACAGAAGAGGGGGTCTGGTGTTTGTGAGTAACGCTGTTTCCAGGATGTGTTGAGGAGGTCAGATAGCTTAAAAAAAGCCACCTGTGACATGTCAACAACAGTTTTCACTGCTGCAGCTTTATTAACCTTTTTATGTCACTTTCAACAGTAAAGCATCAAGTATCTGTTGCTAATCAAACGCATGAGTCAGGCAACCTATTACGACATTCGACTATTTGATATTTTTTATCTGCTAGCTGTTTTACAGCAGACTGGTGTGTTGCCCAGGAAAAAAGACTTCCACTATGAGCTCATTTGTCTGGAAAGTGTTATAAGGCCATTTTAAACTACTTTAAGCTTAAAACTTTCCTTTTTGACAAAGCTGATAGTGGCTTAGGTTACCCTGAGTTATCTCTGTAGTTATGCTGCTATATGCTTAGTCTACTGGAGGACATCAGGGTCTATTTCTCTCACTCTGCTGAGTTCTCCTACTGCTCTCCAATTTGCATTATTTGTTATTTCAGCTTTTATCTTTTTGTTCTCTGTCATTTTTCTCTTCATAGAAGGAACACCTGGTCTGATGTTCTGTTAGCTGTGACATCATCAGGGGACACAGATCACCTGCTATTGCCATCTAACATAGAAAGTATTCCTGGAATACTTTGTGCAAAATCAAGTCCTGTCATATTTTCTTAACCGTTTGCCGCTTCTGATGCACTTCTGGTCTGAATACTGCAGGTCGATTGGGATCAAGGGTGTAAACTTTACTGTTTTCTCCTTTATCAGGACTGGGTACTGGTTACTTTTGCAGTTAAATCTTATATCTTATTTCCATGTTTTAGTGTCTATAGCGTAGGAATGAATTAACGAACTTTAAGTGAAATAATTATTAGCTGAGTGTTATTATTAATTACTCAGGAAGTACGTCATGCCGTCACTTCCAGTTCCAAGTATCTAGAGTTGGGTAACTCTTCATCAGCATGGGTAGATGGCTTGGATAGTATTGCAGAATAAAGTGAAAAGCTATTATTAGGTCACTGCATCAGTACCTCAGTAACATTTAAATCTGTAAGACTGCATTATTGCATCACATTTGGTGTGTTATTTCCTGATCCGTTTATTTATGCTGTAGTGTTTACATGTGCAGGAAGGTGATGCAGACAGAGCACCTCCTGTCATAATTTAAATGCAATGCAGATGCACAGTATTGTGGATTCAATGTCACTTAAGTATTATTCTAGACAACTGGTTCAAAAGTACTTTAAACATTAAAGGATTTTTGCCCCCTAAGCTCGATTCATATGGACAAGCTGCCCTGTACATCTCAGAATTATTCAAGCCTGATGTTTCTCTCTGAGTCTTTGATCCTTCAGCCAGAGCTTTCCACATGCTTCATGGGCTCGTTGCTTGTTTATGGGCTTGTGGGATTCGTTTTTTCAGCTAGTATCGTTGACGTTCTATCCAGGACAGAGACAGGGTGGGATTTTGATGGCCGAACATGTACAGTATTTTTTGGACTATAAGGCACACTTAAAATCCTTAAATTTTTTCAAAAATTAATAGTGCGCCTTATAATCCGGTGCACTTAAAGTGATTTATTTACTTTTTTTAAACTTATGCACTATTATCGTACTTCTTGTGCTTACTGATTGATTTTATGTGGTGCAATGCACTCAAAAATCTGTCAAAATATGTAAGTACGACTTTGGTTAGCAACAAAAACGCTCCGCTCAGTGGATATTTGGAGCATTAAAGTACACTGTGTTATTACCTGAGAGGACCCCTGAGCTGTCTACCAGACTGCCTGACTGTAATGTCGAAACTAGAAGTGCATTCATGTAAAGCAGCCCGCACCTGGAGTACGCAATAGCAACACACTGCAAAAACGGATCTAAAAATAAGTAAAATGTTCTTAAAGTTAGTGTATTAATCCTTGATTTGAGCAGGTAAATAAGATTATCTGCCAACGGAATGAGTATTTTGACCCCTAAAATAAGATAATTAGACATCCTGTACTTAAAATAAGCAGATGGAGATGAATTGTTTGTATTTTAAGTGCAAAAATCTTATTCCATTGGCAAAGCATCTTATTTACCTGCTCAAATCAAGGACAAATACTGTAATTTTAAAGAATATTTCTAGTTCCGTTTTTGCAGTGCAATAAACCTAGTAGGTTAATTCAATAAAAAAGTTATGTTTATTTTGCCCTTATGTTAGAAACAGGGCAGAGTAGTTCAACTAATCTGTCCTCCCGGCAGACGCATAGTCTCTCTCTCTCTCATATGATAATCTGCATTATAATCTGCTGTCATTACGTTCCAAACAATAATGTAATCCAGCTCAGTTTTCTGTGTAAAAGCTTCTTGCATTAGTGCTGTTTCTATTATTTGTTGCTTGATTTAATTCTTTAAGGAATTAATCATATTTATATGTGAAAACTAAAGAAAGTTCACTCTAGGGCTCAGTTAGCATGTTAATTGTTGGAAATACTGAACTAGTATGGCTTGTGTGTAAGTACAAGCTCTCTCCTACCTGAAACTAGATGTCAGCAAAATTAAAATTTGTGACGCTGCACCTGAAAGAAACCTCTGGAAAAATAGTCTTTTGGCAGATGAGACCAAAGTTAACAGGATTTATACGCCGTCATGTTGGGAGAAAACCAAAACGCAGCATATGAGCCTGAACACTTCGTATGTCCTCGCTTCTTTAAACTCACCCGGTCTCCAGGCCTCACAAGTGGTTCTTGTTTGGTTCCCAGCTTGTGCAGCAGGTTGTAGGCCACCTTCACGCTCCTGGACCATAGTTTACCTGCGAGTCAAAATATTAGAACAAGTTAGAACTAGTAAAGGGTCCTAATTTACCAGATGAGGTATCCGAAAATTGGTCAGAATTGACTCAAAGATGCAACTTCTGAACCATGGGATCAATAGACATTGGTGTGTAACAGCTGGATAATATAATAAGTCCTCATACATGAGATATTGCAGAACTGACAGAAGTCTGGTTGTTTGAAGACGTTTGACCAAGCATGTGTAGCATCTTGAGGGTAGATGGGTTTGAAAATGATCACAGACGCTTCCTCGACATGAAATAAACTAAACGTTCTTCAGAATTCCTTAATAATTAGACCCATATACAGTGAAGCTTTGGAGTCAAACACGAGAACCACAGCACATCAGAAGAAGTCATGAAGGCCCCACGAGTGATCCGTTACAGATGTTTAGTGTCTTAATGATTGCTTTTGGTTATTATGACAAAGCTCACGCAGCTTCAGGTGACACGGATCAACCCTTCAGCCCTTCTGGAAGAAGTAAGTTCAAAAATAAAAGTCAGTATCACTTTAGAAATTCCTCTGCGCCGTGTGAAGTCAATAAACGGCGTCAAATCTTTCTGATCAGTTTTCATTTCGCCTGACAGCTCCAGTCTGCTCTGATCATTAACGCTGCAACTCAAAAACAAAGGAATCAATTTCATCCGCTCCCCTTTTCATCCCATGATTCAACCCGCTTTACACAGATATTATTATGCATGGGCGATCCAGCGTGAAATGCTTAGCTTTTCCATGAGAGGGGAGGTTTCTTTTTTTTCTCCTTCCCCCAAGTGTTTGTCAGAACTAATGAATAGAAGATAATGAGATCTTGGAGATTCAAGAAGGCAAACAGACGTGGCCACATATCCCCAAGTTTTCATGTCTGAATTATTAACGGAGACATAAAAACCTTTTCCCGTTCAGCAGTTTGCTGTTTGCATCCTCCACTGTTGTTTCGCTTCAGAGCTACCGCCAATGCTTTGTGATGTTGAGTGTCGAAAGAGATGTATTGAGGAGTTTTAAAGTGACACTCACACGATCAAATTTAGTTTTAAGAGCAAAAATCGAGCTGATTGAAGCTAACAAATAAAAAATAAATCATAATCTTGCATGAAAGCAGATGTCATGTGGTTCACAAACACACGAGAATCCATCTTGTCCCGCCCAATCACGTTAGAGTTAGGGCTGGACGATATATAGAAAAAAGCATATCAATAAAATAAAAATCATATTGATCGATATCAAGAATTATTTATTCTGGCCGTTTTACGCTGTTGCTTAGCAACCTATTTTTAGATAAAGACAAACACTGAATTCAAACTTAATCCTTTATTCAACCAACTTTTTACCAAAACTGCAAGTTTTAAAGAAAGAAAAAAAGAACGCGTGCTCTCTGAATGGGGCGGAGCTTGGTTCCTGGGTCTGCGTTGTGATTGGTTGGGAGGATGTAATGACTGTAGTATTAACCTACATGATAGGATATAACGCAAAAGGAAGGAAAACTGTTATTCTATTGAACTTTTTATTCACCCCTTTTCTATCATCCATTTACGTCCATCGAGCGATAAATATATTTATAATGAATTGTCGTCCAGCCCTAGTTAGAGTATTATGGTTTAAGACGGGACATACAGGTGTAACGAAAGCAAGAGCAGTTGAGTCCACAGCTGAACCAAAACAAACATGGCGGCGCAGGAGTAGCTGCTGCTATCACACCTGTTTTCTCAGAATCCACGATTTCTTCTTTGAAAGAAGAACAGCAAGAAGCGCTTCAACCAGCGTAAACTTGCTGTGGTTTCTCATGACGGCGCTGCTTTCATTTTCATTTCATACCGTGATTGGCTAAAACCAAACTTTGAGTAGGCGGGGCACTAGGAGTCGCTTCGGCCAATCAGCTCAGAGAGTTCTGCTGAATGAACAGATTCAATGGCCGCAGACCCAGATTGCCAATGTGCACAACAGAGAGTGCTACACACTATCAATCTGGCTGGCCAGCTTTAATAACATCTACAACAGCAATTCTGCACAAGAACTATTTCACTTGTATGTTCTCACACCTCTGATAGGTTCATTAATAATCCCGCCAGGTATGAAACTCCTGCCTGTTTTGTCTTAACAGTGAAGCTGAAACTAATGTTTAAGACACAGAAAGCTCATGACTGTAGCATAATACGAGCATCTCAATGCACAACAAGTCATGTGGGATTTGTGATTGGGAATTTGCACTGAGTGTGGGTGAGTTACAGGAGTATATGTTTGGCAACTACAAAGAGTTTACAGCAAACAGGCTTAAATAGGAGGCAGCCAGACTGTCGTTCAGTGCCTTCTGAAAACGTTTCAACGCTTGTCCAGGAGTCTTCAGTTCACGTTCCAGAGAGATTACATCAGCATCTTTTCATGATTCAGTTGACCAAGTATATAAGTAAGTACATTGATTTACATTTGACCTAGAATGCTCCATTGGCCTCCATGTCCTTAAAAGCAGCAGCGCTCCAACTGCAGGTTGCTCAGTGCGAGCCTCCAGAACTGACAAAGACTTCTGGATAGGTGACGAAACGTCTTCAGAAAGAACTGAACAAAAGTCCGGTTCCCTCCAAATTAAGGCTGTTTCCTGGTGCGATGAACCGGATAACAAAATTTACTCAGGTTTGGCAGCACCACTGTAAATATGATTAAGCAACACTAGACCATTTTATTCTATAGTTTGAGGGATGATACATTCAAAAAAGCAGAAAAACTGACCAAATATCAGAAAAGAGTTTTGCATCAAATATCCGTTCAGTTATTTCGCAACGTTTCAGATTTATAAACTGAGACTGACGGGGAATATTCTCCATTATCTGACCTGTAGACCTGCATGATGAACAAGACTGGAGGATCTGGTAGAGAGAAACGCTTTGGAGATTTATGGGCTTAGTGTTGAGAGCTAACAAGTAGACCAAAAACAGGTATGTCAGGTTTCCAGTAATGTTGCCAGCAGAGTTGTACCTTGGTTGGGTTCAAGAGCTGTAATTTCAGGTCTGTCACTTTATGGGAGCAGTGAAGTCTATTTAGCAACACAAATAAAAACACCTGGGCAGCAGGTACCTGCTTGACTCGTCTAAGACCTTCAAACAATCTGAGGAATCCACCGCACACACAGAAACATGCAAAGCTCAGGTAGGAAAGGCTGAAGCTGAACAGCAAAAACCACAACATCAACAAGCCTGGAAGCATTCACACAGTCATGGATCCTTCAAAAAATCCATGCATTTAAAATCAAACACAGATCCACCTTTTAAAGGAGGATTTCTGGATTTTCCACAAAGTAAAGCTAATATATTAGCCTCCTGAAGACCTTCACTGGTGTTTGTATGTCACAAGCTTGCTGGGACCACCTGTTGGCTGATTTAATGGGCTGTCTGAGCTCTAATAGAGCAAAAGGCTGATGAATGATGCCGAGGAGAGCCGTGACCCAGATAGGGAGAACATAAGGAGACTTTTCTGGTTTTGAAGGACACATTAAAAGAAGACATAAAAATGAAAGAGGAAGAAATATATATTTTTTCTCTTGACGTGCCACACAACTATGTCTTAATTGATGGTGACAAACTTACATAACATACACTCATTATTTACTGTATTTTCTTACTATCTTATGTTTCCTTTGCAACATATAGGGGACGGTGTACATGCAGACACAATTAATTGGAATGCATGTTGCAGTGACAAAGATTATTAATAATATTATTATTATTTTATTAAGAGGATGCTATAACTTTTAGAGTTCTTACATAACAGTGCTTTATAAAATTAAAAATTTTCACAATATTACGGAACATTTAAGGAAAGTCATCCCTCCCTGCAGCTCGGGTATAATCTACTGCATTTAACACGGCATCCAATGTTAAAAAGAAAAGTTGGACTTTAACTAACTGAGCTGGTGTTTGCATAACTTTTTCAGATTTTTCACAATTGTGGTTTAAGTTTTAGGATTTTGTGTCCTAACTGCCCCATTAGTGACCTTAATGGGCCTATTAGTTAGATTTTTCTGACCTTAAGTCTGTTATTGTAATCAGCGAATACGACGTCCGGGATGATTAAAAATCTGCACCGGATTAGGGTGCGATGATGACACAATATTCTGAAAGGTTTTCATTTAAACTACTTATCATATTGATTGTTTTTCACAGGTAGGGTCTCTACATCAAAATGAAGCCATTTTTGAAGCTATAACTTTCACTTAGTGCATGCTGCAGCTCTGGGGCCACATGTGGCTCTTTATAACTTTGGCCTATGGAGACCTGAGGAATATTTTGAAATATAAAAGATAAAAAAGGCTAGTTCTACAAATAATATGTTTATTCTATATTTGCATAAAAACTTCCACAAAATGAATGACCCATGGAGTGTTTTATTTGTTTTAATTCTTTGGTTTTGTTGCTCAGCTGCAAACTGCTCATGTTTTCTATTTGGATTGTTTATTTCAAGGAAATGGTCTTTGCACATCCAAAACACAGGTGGTTAGACGACACAATGTCGCAAAAAAAGAACATGTCCATCGGGGACAAAGAATAGAAAAAGGAAGAAAGAGGAAGCGGAGTAAAAGATAAAGGTATGTTTCAATCTTGGCTTGCTTGGTAGGCTAATGTTTATAAAAGAGATTTGTGTAGCTAAGCAGTTAATGGCAAATTAGCTAGCTAAAAACAAGAAAAGTTTATTTTTTAAAAGTAACAAACCATACCAACATGTTTGTATTTGTGTAGCTTTATCTTTGATTGAATTGCTTCTCGGGGTTGGCCCTATATATATTGACTGAAATAGTGGGCCCCAAAATCTAATTTTGCCTAGGGCCCCATGGAGGCTTGGGCCGGCCCTGATCATTTCCTTTCCTACGTAAATGATGAGAAACGCATAAAACATTTCATGCATGGTCACCAGAAGATTCTGCTATGTTTGTTTGAGGCTATTATTTTAGTTCCTCCGCTGCTCACTGGAAAATGAGGGAAGCAAGAAAAGCAAAGAGTGACTCAGCATTTTCTCACATGACTCAGCAGCTGCATTAATCCAGCACCAAAGACGGTCTCAGCTCATTCATGCAGGGTTAACAGAAGGAGGTTTGTTGGGTTTTGGGACAGAATCTGTTTTGGGACATTCCAGGATCTCTCCTTTAATTGTTTGAAGCGATAACTTGTTGGTAAGAAGTCAGGATGAAAGCTCCCAGAGAAACTCGACTCTTTAGAAACTTTCTCTTTAATGAACCACAGTGCGCGTCTCTCCTGGCCGCTACCAGAGGTTATCTGCAGTGCAGCGCCGACGGGCTCCCGGTCTGAGGACAGCAGGCGAGGCGGGCATCGCGTATTCCCTCTGTTCTCCTCGGGCGAAGGACGGAAGAAACAAAACAAGTTTGTCTTTGTGGGCCGACATCAAAGACGAGACGCGGCAGGAATCAGAGATAAAGAGAGGGAAACGGATGGAGGAAGAGAAGAGATGAGATTTAGATTCAGCACGGCACGTCAGACACACACACACACACACACCTGCCATGCTGAAACCTCACCGTGTTTTCTGTCTCTGGTCGACTCCTGAACGCAGGCTGCAGACATTTCACAGTCTGGTGAGCGTTCTTGTCGTCTCCTCACCCCTCGGCCATCGGTTAGATCAGTCACACTAACTCACTCACACACACACAGACCGACCGACCCACTGCTCGGAGGAAACCGATGCTCCTGCCACTGGGCCGCTGTCTGCTAATACCTCTGAGACCATCGCTAGTGCAAACCTGCACATTAAAAACCATCTGCTGCAGCCTTTGAACCTTTCAAAATAACCTTGTTTGAGTGTTTCAGCAGAGAGATCCGTGATCCATAGGGAAGAAGAGTTTAGGTGGAACCCCTCTAGCTTTGATTACAGCAGGTTTTCACTCTGCACTGCAAAAACAGAACTAAAGTTAAGTAAAATCCTCTTGAAATTAGTGTATTTTTCCTTGATTTGAGCATGTAAATAAGACTTTTTGCCTATAGAATGAGTATTTTACCCTTGAAATAATATAATTAGATATTCTACACTTGAAATAAGATGGTTGGAATGAATTGTTCTTATTTTAAGTGCAAATATCTTATTCCATTGACAATTAGTCTTGTTTACCTGCTCAAATCAAGGACAAATACACTAATTTCAAGAACATTTTAATTACTTTTGCTCCCTTTTTGCAGTGTGGCATCATTTCCATCATCAATTAGGAGGGTCTGAGCTGCTTGCTTTTTTAACTTCAGATTAAAACAGGTTTCTTTTTTTTTTTGGTAGTTAAAACAAACTTTCTAGATACTTTTGTTGGTAAAACCTATTAATATTTCATACATATGCAGTGCAAAAGAGAATTAAAAGAAACCAAAAGTAAGTAAAATCTTCTTGAAATTAGTGTATTTGTCCTTGATTTGAGCAGGTAAATAATATTATCTGCCAATAGATTGAGTATTATTATATTTTTACCTGTAAAATAAGATAATTAGACATACTGCACTTGAAATAAGGTGATGGAGATGAGTTGTTCTTATTTTAGGTGCAGAAATCTTATTCTATTGGCAGATCACTTAAACTTGTCTGCTCAAATCAAGGACAAATACATTCAATTCAAGAAAATTACTTACTCTTGATTCCCCTTTTTGCAGTGTGGTGAGGACAGAATTTAAAAATTACAATCATAAAAGAAATGGGGGGGGGGAACAATATATCATACATATTTGTTTTAAGGGAAATATTTTAAAGACCAAACCAGGTGAGATTAATGGGTTAAAGAGGACATATCATGCTTTTAAATCCTTCCTTTTCACATTGAAATTATTAATTTGTGGAACCGTGATGCTTTGGTCTGAATTCCTTTTATTGTTGACCCACAGCTCCTCTTTTGCCCTCTTCTGAGCTGCACCTTAGAGCAACTTGTTTAGGTGCCGTCTCTTTAAATCCAAAGGAGGCACTTTACGCCCCGCCCCCTGCCAGAGCGTTTCACTCCACCCCAATAAGCAAATTTTACAGTATCCTGGGGGACGTGTTATGAATTCTGTGGGTTATACATCAAACAACTGAACATTTTCACTCATCCACTTCGGCATCTTTCAGCTCGGACTACAAAATCGGAGCAAGAAATAAAAATGCCGGCTACGCGAAATTGGTTCGCTGAAAGAAAAATGAACTTGTTTAGCGCCTCTGCAGCACATACTGTGACATAATTGTTAAAAAAAAAAGATAAAAACAGAAAATAGAGAATATTGAAAACTCACTGGATTGTAAAAGGAGACCCAAACCCATCATCAGTTTAAGTTTATGGTCCAACTGTTTTCAAAATCAGTAATATTTGCTTCTAGTTTCCATTTTCCCATGTTTTATTTTGTTTAAAATGTTCTAAATTTTTGTCAAACGTGCTTTTATTTTCCTAAATTTTAATCATTTAAAGCACTTTGGGCTGTCCTTGTACTGAAATGTGCTACACAAATAGATTTGCCTTGTCTTGCCAAACAGAATATGAAGGCAAGGCAAAATTTTTGTATAGCACAGTTCAATACACAGACAATGCAAAGTGCTTTAAATTATTAAAATATAGGAAAATAAAACAGGCTAAATAAATGAAGGTATCGACGCAGCACCTGGAGAGACTACATTTAAATCTTCTGCATTTCTTGAGTCTCTAAAAACACAACAAAATGTATTTAAGTGCTAAAAAAAAGTGGATTCTGTACAAAAATGTCCCCTTTAAGGTTTGCTCCATTAAATATTTGCGCTAAAACAAATGAGTTAGCCTGTCCTTTAGTTCCTACAGAGAAACTTTGAATCTGCCAGATTTAAAGTTGACACTTGTTCATTGTTTCTGCAGCCGTGCAGCATTTCTCCTAACGTAACTGAAGAAATTACATATTTATCAATTAATCTTCTGGCGTTTAACAGAATAAGTGGTGCGTGTTTGTCTTGATTCTGGTGAGTTTACGCTGTGACGTGTCTGCGGTCCGCTCAGGATCATTTCATTCACTCCGCAGCTCAGCCGGGAGCCTTGACTCTAAATTCATGAGGACCCGAGGGCCAGCGGCCAAATCTCTTTATTTACGCCCTCCGGACCCGCAGCCGTGTTCTCTGCTGCCGTTTGCCTCTTTGATAAATCTCCAGGCTCCGGCTGCAGAACAAAGAAACTTGTTCCAATCTGTGTGCAGATTCAACCGCGGCGCTGAACCTGGGAGGAGGCCCTGATGTGATTCAGGCTGGAGTAAATGGATTTGGAGAGCTGAAACCGCGGCTGTGCTGCAGGTGAGATTGCTGATCCATGTTCCCATCACTTCAAATGACTTTGCTGCAGATTGGGTGGCTGCTACAGCCTCGTTTAGCACATGGTTGTATTGCATTAGATTAAACACCGGAAGCGGGTTTAGCCTGGGATGTCTTGAAGTGGAGCCATAGTTGCTTCAACTCTATTTTTATCATCCAGAGCCAGACTATATAACCCAGTTTGACCAGTTTGTGGCCTGTTTCAGTGTTTTTGCCAATAAGCTGCAGTTTTACACTGTAAAAAGGAACTAGACGTAAAATTTTCTTGAAATTTGTGTATTTTTCCTTGATTTGAGCAGCTAAATAAGACTATTTGCCAATGGAATGAGTGTTTTACCCCTAAAATAAGATAATTAGATATCCTACACTTGAAATAAGATGATGGAGATGAACTGTTCTTATTCTAAGTGCAATAATTTTATTCCATTGGCAAATAGTCTTATTTACCTTGTCAAATCAAGGACAAATACACCAATATCAAGACATTTTTACTTACTTTTAGTTGCCTTTTTGCAGTGTAAAACTACTGACTGATGATGGAAGAGTAAAAGCTTTCAGTCAGCTGAAGATCCGGCTCCAGACTGAAGTCAGAGACTATTCTCTGATCACCACAGAGGCAGTAAAACTATGTTTTTATTTGCATAAGGCGTGCAGGGACTGTCCAAGGAATCAGCCTGCAATTCTTTTAGCTGACAGTCTGTAAAACCGGACCTTTGGGAGAGAAATAAAAATAAAAACAGAAGTGACACTCTCCCTCCTCCTGTAGCAGTGCAGCTCTCTTCCAAACATCTTTTTCACAGGTTGCTAATGTGCTTAGCGCTCAGCCTGGCTGCCATTAGGGGGATTATTCTCACACAGCGGGTGCTGAACATCGTTCGGTGCTTCATTTAACCAGCCGAGGGAGACGCTGCATGTGCTTTAAAACAGGTTGGAGCCCTCAGCATAAAACTGGAGAGTTTTTAGTATTTATTACTCTGCATAACAAACCGGGGACCGTCATGCCGACTTTTATGAAGCGTTAGATCATACAGGCTCATGTGGGATGTGAAATATTTCCGCTTGTGTGACATTTTCCCTGTTTAGCCTGCAAAAACCGAACCAAAATAAGTAAAATCTTCCTAAGATTAGTGTATTTGCCCTTGATTTGAGCAGGTAAATAAGATGATCTGCCAACGGAATAAGATTTTTTATTTTTTTGCAGAGGCGTGGACCAGTTTCAGTTCAATTTGCATGTTATCTAAGCCTTTACAAGGCCTTTGTTGGGCAGTACCATAGAGCTTGGAGCTTCACATTACTCCAGACATTTTGAATTGAGAAAGCTTTCTGGATATAAAGCTAAAAGTCTTCAAACTTAAAAAAAAGTCCATTTGTTGTTGTTTTTTTTTTACTTTTTTGGAATGACCATGACCTGGTGACTGAGAATATTCACCAGCTTACTTAAGATAGGAACAATTCATCTCTATCATCTTATTTCAAGTGCAGGATGTCTAAGTATCTTATTTTAGGGTCAAAATATTAATATCATTGGCAGATGATCTTATTTAACTTCTCAAATCTAGGACAAAAACACACATTTTAAAGAACATTTTACTTATTTTTATATCCGTTTTTGCAGTGCATCTGTTGGTAGAGGCAAGGAAGCAAAAAAACGACTGACAGAGCGTTTCACTCCACCCCATAAGCCAATTTTACAGTATCCTGGGGGACGTGTTATGAATTCTGTGGGTTATACACCAAACAACCGAACATTTTCACTCATCCACTTCGGCATCTTTCAGCTCGGACTACAAAATCGGAGCAAGAAATAAAAATGCCAGCTACACAAAATTGGTTAGCTGAAACAAAATTAACTTGTTTAGCGGCTCCACAGCAAATACTGTGACATAATTGTAAAAAAATAAATTAAATTAAATTAAAATAGAGAATAGTGAAAATTGACTGGGTTGGAAAAGAAGACCAAAACCCATCATTAGATTAAGTTTGTTTCAAAATCAGTAATATTTGCTTCTAGTTTCCTTTTTTTTTTTTCATAGTTTTTCAGGTTTTATTTTGTTTCAGTTTTTCTACATTTTAGTCCAACTTGCTTTTATTTTCCTATGTTTTAATCAATTAAAGTACTTTGCGCTGTCCTTGTACCTGAAATGTGTGTTACAAATAAATTTGCCTTGCCAAACAGGATATGAAGGCAAGGCAAACATTTTGTGTAGCACATTGCAATACACAGACAATGCAAAGTGCTTTAAATTATTAAATTAAAGGAAAATAAAACTGACTAAATAAATGTTTTTGCAGTGCATCTGTTGGTAGAGGCAAGGAAGGGGAAAAAAAACGACTGACAGCATTTAGTTTCACAACTTTCAAGGCTGAGCCAAGACGTCTGATGACCTGCGTACCGTAGGTGAGCGCGTAGAGCGGCTTGCCGTTGGTGTCCATGGTGGTCAGACACGGGGCCTTTGGAGAGATGGTGCCCCACCTCTGCAGCGCCGCCTCCAGGGACGGGGGCCAGTTGGTCACCACGCCCAGCTGCTCGCCCCGCATGGCCACCATCTGGGCCCCCTCGGCCTTGGGCAGGTTGGGGTCCGGCTGCTGGACTGGAGGCGAGAGGAAGAGGAGGAGAGGTAAAAGGCTCGCTGTGTTACGAGCTTTAGACGTGTTGAAGACAGGAAACATTCTAACAAGAAGAGTTGTGTTTAGAGCAGGTGTGGCCAAAGTGTGGCCCGGGGGCCATTTACGGCCCCTGTGCTGATTGTGTGCGGCCCTTCGACTGCATTTCGAGAAAGATTTGGCCAATCAGCACTCGTGGCAGGTGGAAACTTTTTATTTTTAATCAGGGCAAAATTATTACACACAAGTTAAGATGTTACAATTGAATGTTAGGTACAACACCAAACATTTGTCTTTTAATAACCCCACATTTTAGATGCTCTTTAATTTCATAGTAACTCAGGGTGCTTGCTCTTTTTCCAAATTAAAATTCCAGACTTTTTCCAGACTTTTTTAAAAATTATATTTTTTTTCCCAAGACCTTAACTTTATGTACTTGTGTGCCTACTGCCTACTTCATTGGTTGAGATTGTACAAACTGTTTATTAGAAATGTTAATTTTTATAGGCTAGTATGCATTATTCACAGTAAAATATGCTTTTACTGATGAAAACGTTTCAAAACATGAAAATCACAAGTACATGAATTTCACATCAAACAAGTGTTTGATTCCATTAGGCTAATACAGTACGTGACCAGTTAGTAAAATTATAGTTTTATAGCCTACCTTCCTATTTCTCATTTCACAATGCCTTTGAGCATACTGTAAAATTCTACCATACATTTTTTTCCCATACTTTATTAAGACTTTCACACAAAATTCAAGACTTTTCAAGGTCTGGAAAACAGTGTTTCAAAATTCCATACTTATTAAGACTTTCAAGACTTGCGCAAGCACATTGTAACTAGGGCTACATCTGTCCAATTACTTTTTCTTAAATACAGTTTTTGTTGCAATAAAATCTCATTGGGTTTCATTAATGAACTTTGGCAAAGTACAGGTAGTCTTATTTATTTATTTATTTATAGATAAATTTATTCATTTATTTAAAATGATCATATGTTGTAGAGCAGGCAAAAGAGAAAAAAAAACACAGCAACTGTTTGCTTGTTATTTTTTTATTTATTTTTTTGGCCCTTGTGTGCTTTTGATTTGAACCTTTTCGCCCATGAGCCAAAAAGTTTGGACACCCCTGGTTTAGAGGTTTATTTCCCCTCGTCGTGGCCGATTGTGATAAGTTACGACTTTTCAGACATTATTCAAAAAGTTGTTTTTCCAGGGAGGGAAAACGACAGACAATGCATCTGTAATCATCTGTATCAACAACAACTAACACCACTGATAGTTGCTTAAATGCCTCTCAGCAGGTTGTACCCCAACACCAAGCTTTTTGCAAACACTACCAAGCTTCTGGCTCCGTTCTGGCCCAACATCTGACCGCTCTGCTGGGCAGAACTGCTGCAGGCTTGTTGAAACTGAGCGGCTCCCTGTGGCAGAGCCTTTATAGACCATAAAGACTATAAAGTCTTTATGGTCTATAAAGCTTCAGGTGCTGGATTCCTGCTTTCATTATTCCATCCACTTTGTTTGATGTTACAGCAGCCCACAGCATGACGCTGCCATTACCGTGGTCTTCTCAGGTCTGAAGGCTTCGCTCTGAATATTCAAACGCGTCGTTGTGGCCAATCAGTCTTTGCTCGTATCCCCTGAAAACTGCTGGCATAAAAGTGGCTTCTCTGCAGAAAGCGATACCGGCGTTCCAGGTTGCCTCCGGACATCTTAACCATTGTCCTTTTATCTGAAGGTGAAAGTTTGTGTCTTCTTACAGACTTTATTGCCGTGTCGACCCATCTGGAAAACTTGTGCTCCTACAGAGATGCTCCTTGGCATCTTGGGAAACATCTTAAAAATTGCTGAATGAAACTTTTACCGTGTCTTTAAATCACTGATTCTCCCTCTGAGGTCTTGTCTGAGTTCCTATAAGTGTCCTGATGGTCTGAGTGTTGTTCAGTCCAATTAGCTAATCTCAATTAAATCCTTTTCATGCTGGCAAACAAGATGTTGACAGAGCTTTGATGTGAGAAGCTAAACAACATTTCGCCTGTATATGTATAATTTTGCCTTTGTTAAAAGCAAAAGCAAAATCAGCATCCATGAACAAAGTTATTTGATTTTCAGAGACTAAAAGCTGTGAGAGAAAAGCATATCAGTCGACCCAATAATCACATTTGGATGAGGAGCTGTATGATTTTCTACCAGCTGAACGATCCAGGATCTTCTCATCAGGCGAACCACTGTGGCGATGGATTTTAACACTGAGCCAAAGAGAGTATTTTTCACACTTACTATTCATGCTTAAATTATGAATTAACTGCTTGCTCTGCAGCCTCTGATACTGCAAACAGAAGGAAATATTCAGCAGTGCAGCTGGGCTTTGTCACATTCCCCCCCATTAGGGAGATTTGAGTGTTTTTCAGCTGCATGTGGTAAAGCAAACGTCGGCTGTAAAACGCCACTGAAAGAAAAAGGCAGTGAAGTCCCAGTCTGGCCTCTCTTTCATGAGGAATTTTAAATATGTTTCTTTTAAATAACGGGAAGCTTGTTACCCTCCAGAAGCTCCTCGAAGTCGTCGACGAAGAACTCTCTGAGCGGCGGCCGTTTGGGTCTCTTCAGCGTGTTGACGAGTTGCTGTATCTTGGCTGAGACTCTGCTGCTGACTGGAACGCCTGCGGAGGACAAACACGTTCAGTCCAAGCCTGTTTTCTGAAAACTCTGGCTGTATTCTCTCTGGCGCACCAAAACCGTCACCGAGCGCAACACCCGCAGGAGAAAACAGATTAATGACGGCGTGTCTTACCAGTGGGTGACCAAACATTAAGCCTCTCTCTTATATTTGCACGATTAAAGCCGACCATCGGTGAGCTCCGGCCCTCATTTGCATATTTTTTACCTTCCTCTCTAGTTTGATTTCAGTCACTAGTGATTTTTCTGGTCCCAGATGCGAGGACAAACCCTCTTTCTGCTTTATAAACAAGGTGCTGTGCTTTTAACGTTCCCATTGCCTTATAATTAGTCCTGAAGAATTGCGTTGCCCTGAGCTAACCTCTCTCCTACACGACCACAGCTGAGCAGGACACATCATACAGACAGGGAGCTGCAGCAGCCAATGCAGTCTCTAACTGCTCCTCCACGGTGAACATCAGTGTAAAGCATAAGAAAGGATTTAATATTGTTTTAGAAAACCCAGATTTGTTAGGTCACGTCAATTATTAACGTAATTAGTTTCCTTTCAGGGAGGCAGAAATCATCAGGTTCTACGTATGGACCAGGGGTCACCAACATGGGGCCTGTTCTGACAAACACAATCCACCACCAAAATGTTATTTTATTCTGCTTCTCTTCTTGTTTGATCACCCTTGCATTTATATAGATTTAAAAATGACAATATCTATAAAAGAGCATGAAAAGTGTGTTTATTTTATATAAAGTTAAGGTGAACGCTGACTCTTCTAGTTCAAAAGTGAGTACTGGTAGCCCTGCATCAATTTACCACAAATCTCATCTAAAGGCACTGTACAAAAGATACTAGTCTACTCAGTCAATCATAGACAGATTCAAAGTCAATCCTAGTTATTAAACAATAAAATAAAGTTCAGTTTATAATTCAGACTGATTAAAACGTTTTCATTGACTAGCAGCTTTCACTCCTCCTGAAAGAGCGTAGAGCCACAGTGGACAGTCGTCTGCATTGTTGATGGCTTTGCAGCAATCCCTCATACTGAGCATGCATGAAGTGACAGTGGAGAGGAAAACTCCCCTTTAACAGGGAGGAGAACCTCCAGCAGAACCAGAACCAGGCTCAGTGTGAACGCTCATCTGCCTCCACCCACTGGGGCTTAGAGAAGACAGAGCAGAGACACAGAAAGCACAGAAGCTCACATTGACCCAGGAGTACTTTCTATGTTAAAGAAATAGTAAAGCATTAATAATTGAAGACATAGCTCCTTTAGCGGCTTCATCTAAAGAGAGAAACACGGCTAAACGGCGAAGCTCTGAGCCAGTTTTCAAGTCTACAGGAACGGATCAGCTCTGTTTTAGCCCCTTTATCCTGTTCATGGAAGCTCGTCTTAAGCTGAAGCTGGCGTTAGGTGAGCGCGTCAGAATGATTGGCATGTGGAACAACCAATAGATAAGGCAATACCCCCAGAACTCAAAGGACAGAGGGAGGCGTGTGTGCAGGACGAGACATGGAGGCATCCGATTGGTTCGTTCCATTCGGACCGAGCGGCAGGGATTGGTCAATTGGATTAAGTTTTTACAGACCTGCCGCTTTTAGAAATCTGATCTTTTAACCTCCTATTTCTGAATACATAATGTACTGTACCCAGTATGACAAAAAGTGTTTCTGAACAGGATTACTAACTTTAACTTTAATAAAGTAAAGCAAAAAGAGATTTATTTACCACAATAATGGACCAAAGGTCAGACAGAATGCATCACTACTTACTTTGCAGTGAGAGTAATGTCGTCCCTAAAAGTTATTAACTAGGTGATTTTCACCAGATATAACCCGGTGATCTCTTTCTGCTGAAACATGACTCTGTATTCTTATAGTTTTATGATTATCTGGTACATCGTATGCCAGTTAAAAACGTTTCTAAACAGACTCACGTGAAAGCCAAAGACAACACTGCAAAAACGGAACTAAAAATAAGTAAAATGTTCTTAAAAACAGTGTATTTGTCCTTGATTTGAGCAGGTAAATAAGATGATTTGCCAATGGAATCAGATTTTTGCACTTAAAATAGGAACAACTCATCTTCATCATCCTATTTCAAGTGCAGGGTGTCTAGTTATCTTATTTTAGGGGTCAAAATACTCATTCCATTGGCAGATAATGTTATTTACCTGCTCAAATCAAGGATAAATACACTAACTTTAAGAACGTTTTACTTATTTTTAGATCGGTTTTTGCAATGAAACCACCTCAGCATGTTGATATTAATGGTTCAAAGTAAACTTGTTGCCCAACATGACGAGGAAAACACAACAACTGGCAGTTTGATAAAACTCTTCGTGACAAACGTCTCAATTAGCTCCCATCTGTTGTACCTGGCAGACGCTTCTCTGTGAGCTGCGTTCAACATCTTGCTGCACGGAGCCATCGATCGCAGCGTCTGATGAACGACTCCAGTCAGCCGCAGCTCTCACCAGAGCAGAAACGCTCAGATGTAGGCCAACAAACTGCTGTCTTTACTCATCTCTAAGGTCTCTGCAGACACGCACCGCCATCTTTTCTGGACCGACTGGTGTGTCACGTTAACGTTTGCCCTGAGTCTTCTTTCTGTCCCCCGGCCTCAGCTCTCCCCAGCGTCCACTCACCGTCTCCGGTCTCCATCAGCTCGGCGTTGCCATACTTAGGCGTCTGCCTCTGGGCCGCACTGCCGCCCCCCAGGGCCCTCTCCACCTGGATCCCGTCTGCGGTCGTGGTGTTGGCGGCGTTGTTGGTGTAGCCGGTCACGTCTGGGGGCGCAGAGTGGTTCTCTGGGGAAAAAAAAAAAAAAGACAGGCCGGGAAATTAGGCTTGGCTGGAACCAAGATCCAAGTCAGAACCGGCTGGATTTGGGCTCATTCACACGTATGCAGGTAAATCTGCTAATCTCCTAACCCTAAAGCGACTTATCCCAAGGTTTACTTTGACTTTCTGTGGATTGGACTTTTCATGGTAGTCTCTAGAAAAGACTGTTTTATTAAGCGGCTGCATAACAACACAATCGTGTTTAGCCTATAAAGACCATTATGTTCTGAATCCTTTTTTTATTATACTCAACTTCTCCATATATGACCATAGAGAGCATAGAGAAGTGGCTCCTACTCTTAAGGGAGCCCCTGATCTTGACACATCAGCATGCATGCATGTGCAAATGTGTGCATGTTTACACTGCAAAAACGTATCTAAAAATAAGTAAAATGTTCTTAAAATTTGTGTTTTTGTCCTTGATTTAAGCAGGTAAATAATATTATCTGCCAATGGAATGAGTATTTTGGCCCCTAAAATAAGATAATTAGACATCCTGCACTTGAAATGAGATGATGGAGATGAACTGTTCCTATTTTATATGCAAAAATCTTATTCTATTGGCACATCATCTTATTTACCTGCTCAAATCAAGGAAAAATACACAAATTTTAAGAATATTTTACTTATTATTAGTTCCGTTTTTGCAGTGTATGCATGTTCACTCACAGCCGACGCACACCTAATCCATTGATTGTAATGTTTACCAGGTCATTATCATTTCCATTTCCACAACATTCCCACACTCTGCAGCCCGGATGTTTGCAGCAGCTGCTTACAGGGAGAGAGTGCATGAATATGCATGCAGGGAAAAAGGACACAGACTTTAATTCTCCATGTTTGGTCAGTCTGAGCACATCAGCCTGCCCGGTGATAAGCTAGAACTCCCTCAACAGGTGGGGCCCTGCAGCTAATATTCATGATGTTACCGATGATGAGGCTGTGCTTAAAAACCTGTGAAACAGGGAGGTTTCTTCCTTGTCTGCACCTGTTAACCTGCCTGGTTCTCCTAATAGGACATCGTTCTAACTCGAGTCTCTGCGTCTGCTCACTGATCTTAACTAAACAGGGAGACGACGTTAGACTTTTTTAATGGGAAATTAGATTTTTTTTATGCTTTTAAACCAAGTCTAGTTCCGTTTTTGCAGGGCAGTATTGAGTGAACGCACCTCTTTTCAGTGATTGGCCATGAGGCGAAGAGAAACGTGAAGGTTTTCTCTGAGGAAGTCCAGAAAAACTAACGAGCGACATTAATATTAAGGACCACTATGAACAGAGCGGATCAAACCGAAATATAATTTTGTTATTGTCAAACCGTGAACCTCACCCAAAGTGTAAAAAAAAAGGACACTTAAGCTTTCCCAGTCGTGCTGCATCAGATCAGTTGATATACTCTCTCATTTCACACTGAAAGCCGTTTCTGTGTGTCCATCCATCCGCCTCATGCGGCACAAGGCCGCGGCTGTCTGCCTTCCCTGCTGCCCGTCTGTCTGTCTGCCTGTCTGCCTGTCTTTCTGTAGAAACAGTCAGATCACCCGGGGGGAGCTTCACAGAGTTGCCCCGCTGACAGCAGCAAGAGCTCGGTCAAGCTGCTGACAGAACAGCTGGTAGTAAGCACGCAATCAAACCGATAAAAAATATTATTACTGCGGTTAAAAACCATCTTTATTCACGTGTTCTCCTATACCTCCTGCCATAGTTGGGGTAAAAAAAAACTATAAAGCAGGAATGTCAAACTTATTTGTATTTTGGGCCACTTTGGCATCATAAAGGTCATTAAAAAGGGCCGGTTGCACCTGTATAGATGATACTTTTCATGTCATAATTTCATTCCAGTTCACATAAAAATGTAAAAAATAAAAAAATAAATCACAGTAACATAAAAGTAGCACCTTAGGCTCATTCGAACAATTTATCTGCAAACAAAGTTGATATCGGGCAGAGTTAAACTTTAAACTCATCATTCTGCGTCACTTTTTCTCTTTTTTTGGACATTTCTGGGTTGTTTTAATGTGCTGTGGAAAAACTGACATCTAGTGGCAGAAAGCTGTAACTACACAGTAAAAAAGATCAACAGTCACTGCAGGAGGCACAGTTTTAGCCACTTTATACAATTTAAAAGGATATATGCCTCTACTTTATGACATGATATGCCTTTTTTGGCTCTTGAGGGCAGATTCGGCCCACTGGCCTTGAGTTTGTCTGAAATCTCCAGGCGAGTCAGCGGGCCGGTGGAACCGTGCCTTAAGTTCACCCCTAACCTCTCTAGCACCCCCTTTGGGGCCCCCATAGGTTAGGAATCAAACAAAGCCGAATCAAAGCCAAAATAAGCATTTAACAACTCATTTCTGATGTTTGTCGTGGCTGATTTCGGTTTAGACAAAGTTCATACCGTCCGCTGAAGCTGTGGTTCCTGAAGGTGGAGTCTGGACCTCGCTTGGTGCCAGTAATTAACAAGTGTGTAGTCTCAAGATCCTCTTGATAAACCAAACTTATTAAACAATATGCTAACGGCAAAACTATATTCATCTAATAACGGTTATAGAAGTTGAAAAACGACCCTACATTTCATTATTGTTATTGTAAATCTGCATCGATACCGATACCAGTATGGTACGGTGTTCCGATCCAGCACTAAAATTGTGGTATCGGTATCGGCGAGTACCAACAAATAGGCACCGATACCATTTTGATGTTTCTATGTCACTTAAACGCAGCCTTCTCTCTCCTGACTAGTATTATACATGTTATATAAGTTCATGAAAGTTGCACTATTTTGGCATTTGAGAGCCAAAACTCAGGTTTTAAAAGAAATGATTCATTACTCAACAGATGGTTAAGGTCATAAGTTGTTTACGCTGTTATGTTGGAACCTCACAGGTTTGGGAATTATTGCTTTAAATGACTAAACAACATTAGTAAAGAATCATGATTGTTGACAAATTAAATGTTTCAAAGAGCAAAACTTGCAGGAAAAGGTCAGATTTGTGCTCGTTGAGATTCTGACAAATCTTGTTAAAGTGGGATCAAGTTTTGTTGATGAAGACAAACTTTGAGTAAAGGTGATAAAAGCAGAAAAAATATCTTAATTCTACGGCAGAAACACATTTTTGCTGTTCAGAATCAAATCAGACACACTTGGAGTGAAAATGAACCAGAACCAGAACCTCCTCTCCCTGCAGGATCCTGCAGTTAGGCCACATCAAGCTTAACGCCTCCTAAAATCTCTCATTTCAAACGACCCGCCACTTTCACTGAGACCAGCAGCTTCCGCCTTTGAAAAGTCACTAAAAAGACTCTTCAGACCCTCAATATTCAGCGCCTTTCGTCACATTTCGGAATCGTTTCAGGCCGTCTGCGTTTGTGATGCTTCAAAAGCTCAGACTCTTCACATGTGCGTCCTCTTCCACGAGGCTCGACAGCGGTTCAGCGGCATCAAACGGTGTTTACCTCTCTGTCCCGGCTCACCGTTGGACCATGACGTGATGCAAAGATGATGGGATGAAGCTAAACTGAAACGAGGGAAAATCTGCCCTGTTATTACTGGGACTCTCTCCGTTTTTTAGTCAAACTGCTCCCCTCAGCTTAAATCAACCGAACTTAACGGAAGGCGAAAAGATATTCAGCGTGCTGATAAGTTTAGGCTACATCTGCTTCCTGCACATCAGAGCTTTACATTTTCACACATTATTAAAAAGGTTTAAGGGCATCCATTGTAAACTATGATTCATTTTTGGCATTTAGTGAAAATATATTCCATTGTTGATAAATTGGTCCCTGGAAAAACACTAATTTTCTTCCTCATAATAACAAAATCCAGCTTTAATCTTACTTCTGAAATGTGATTCACAGTTATCAGCATTTGAGGGGGGAAAATATAACTGTAAGTTGTGCCTTTCATTCAAAATATCAAATTAGAGTTTCACAGAAATATTGAGTTTCTATTTTAAATTATTTATATGCGAACGCTCCCTCAATAAGCTGCTCTGCTGCTTGTGGTAAGAAGCACTAGGATCAAACTTCTTGAAGCGATGCTGCTTCACAGCAGGCATGTTCATGCTGTGAACCAGTAATAAGGCGTATATTCAGCTATCAGACCAAAGCTCAAGTCAAGGAGGGTTACAGTTACTCAAGATGGTTTAAATTTAAGATTGATGTGTAACATAACGTCCCTTTCCCTTACATTTTTATATCCAGGGGTACATTTTAGTGAATATATGGATGGATGGATGGATGGATGACGGACGGATGGATTAATGGATGGATGACGGAAGGATGGATGGATGGATGACGGAAGGATTGATGGATGGATGGATGGATGACGGAAGGATGGATGGATGGATGGATGGATGGATGGATGGATGACGGATGGATTAATGGATGGATGACGGACGGATGGATGGATGGATGACGGAAGGATGGATGGATGGATGGATGGATGACGGAAGGATTGATGGATGGATGGATGGATGGATGACGGAAGGATGGATGGATGGATGGATGGATGGATGGATGGATGACGGATGGATTAATGGATGGATGACGGACGGATGGATGGATGGATGACGGAAGGATGGATGGATGGATGACGGAAGGATTGATGGATGGATGGATGACGGAAGGATGGATGGATGACGGAAGGATGGATGGATGGATGGATGGATGGATGGATGGAAGGATGGATGGATGGATGGATGGATGACGGAAGGATGGATGGATGGATGGATAGATGGATTAATGGATGGATAGATGGAAGGATGATGGAAGGATGATGGATGGATGGATGGATGGATTGATGGATGGATGAATAGATGGATGGATGATGGAAGGATGGATGGATGGATGGATGGAAGAATGAATAGATGGATGAATGGATGGATGGATGGATGAATAGATGGATGGATGGATGGATGAATAGATAGATGGATGGATGGATGGATGAATAGATGGATGGATGGATGGATGGATTAATGGATGGATGACGGACGGATGGATGGATGGATGACGGAAGGATGGATGGATGGATGGATGACGGAAGGATTGATGGATGGATGGATGGATGGATGGATGGATAACGGATGGATTAATGGATGGATGACGGACGGATGGATGGATGGATGACGGAAGGATGGATGGATGGATGACGGAAGGATTGATGGATGGATGGATGGATGACGGAAGGATGGATGGATGGATGGATGACGGAAGGATGGATGGATGGATGGATGGATGGATGGATTAATGGATGGATGATGGAAGGATGATGGATGGATGGATGGATGGATTGATGGATGGATGGATGAATAGATGGATGGATGGATGGATGGATGGATGGATGGAAGAATGAATAGATGGATGAATGGATGGATGGATGGATGAATAGATGGATGGATGGATGGATGGATGGATGGATGAATAGATGGATGGATGGATGAATGACAGATGGATGGATGAATGACGGAAGGATGGATAGATGGATGGATGGATGGATGGATGGATGGATGGATGGATGGATGGTTGATAGGTGGATGGATGGATGGATGATAGGTGGATGGATGGATGGATGGATGGATGGATGGTTGATAGGTGGATGGATGGATGGATGGATGGATGGTTGATAGCTGGATGGATGCATGATTGGATGGATGGATGGATGGATGAATGACAGATGGATGGATGGATGGATGGATGGATGGATGGGTGAATGGATGGATGGATGGATGGGTGAATGGATGGATGGATGGATGGATGGATATTATGATAAATTAAATTTCTAATCTGTTTTTAACACAAAAAACGGACACAATGAGACCAAAACAGGAACATAAAGTAATAAATGGTAAAACGACTATTTCCATCCATAGAAATGCAGTTTATATTATATATACTAACGTACAAAATATATAATATACTATATATACTAACGTATGTATTATATACACGCTACATGGGAGGACATCTTTCAACTATACCTTTAATTGTAATTATGTGGGAACATCAGCCCTCTTTAAAGTCTGACTTTTAACCTACTTGTGGTCAAACTAAGGGTGCTACGTGTAAGAGAAGATATTAAAAGAAGAAACAAAATACCTTAGTTGAGTCATAATTTAATTTCTGAATGAAAGTATTTGAAGCCAAGCCGATGTTATATAAACAGGAGAATTTGGCAGGGATGACTACATCTGAGCCCAGCCTGGTCTGACAGGTCGGTGAAAAACCAGGCAGAGAGATGACTAGCAGCGATACACTGAGCCGTGGCCGGCCAGACAAGCAGGGCGGACCTGAACTGAATAATAACGCGGCCGCATGCAGGACAGGCATGCTAATCACTGCAGCATGTTGTGCATTCAGTCCCTGCAACATCTGGGCAGGACGCGTCGCCTCTCCACCCCCCGCAGGGTTCATCCGTCTGGAAATGTGGGCGTGCACAGCCGTGCGTCCGCGTGCACAGGTGTGTGCGCACAACAGGGGACGTCCATCGACCTCGTCAGATTGTCTCTGCGATGACGGGAGACGGGGGAGATCAAGATCAGCGTCGGCTGAGATGGAGGACGATGAACGGCTCGTTGGCGGCAGGAATACCAATCAGCCGGACCGACTGCAGGAGGAGAGGTTTCTGTCTCCCAGCGGGGGTCAAAGACAGTTTAAACCCGCCTCATAGTTAAAAAAATGACTGCAGCAGAGACTTCAGTGCCACAAGTTTAAAGTTTGACACCTTAAGGTTGAGTTGTCATTACTGTGGTGTAAACTTTTAAAGTTTAAAGAGTGGGTTGGCTTTAAAAATGCAAGAGCAACTTGAACAAAGTTTGTAAAAACTGTTTAATTTAAAGGAGATATGTTGTGTATTAATGTGGTTTTAAACCTCCTGTCTGGCAAGGACTGCAGACACTTCTGACACTTTAAATGATGGACTAAATTACTCCTGTTGGTCAACATGCACTGTGTCTTAAATACATAAAAATTAATCCCTGAAACTAGGAGCTGGTTGGTCCAATGAGGAGCCAGCGTTCAGAATCACATGCCCTCCAAAGCACCGAAAAGGCATCCCCAGTAAAGGCTAGCAACCTGAACGAGTTGAGCTGTGACCAGCTCCAGGGTATGAAGGAAATAATAGGACTTACAAGCTTCAGCGTTACATTAACGCACAGTCTACTCTGTATATAGCTTCTGTATATATCTATTCTATTTTGTCGGCACCATCAACACCAAGTCAAATTACTTGTAAGTGCAAACCTACTTGGCAATAAACTTGATTCTGATTCAGAAATGTATGTATCCGAAAAGGGGAGTACTCAACCACTTGTTGAATACCTGCATTAAGAATTAAGGCACTTCTGATACTTTGGGTCCGACCCGATCCGAGCCAGGCGTTCCTACTAAAAGGGGCAAAACAGGTTTGCATCCACTAAGAAACAAAAACGCCTTTTTTTCTCTGTGTCTGTCATTTATCAGACTAAATGTTTCCTGTTTCAGTTGGACAAGATTAATAGAAATATTTCCATTTACTGACAGAATAATGAGATCATTTTGGGAGATATTTTTCCATGAAGCATTAGTGTTTGGCAGGAATGTCCCTTTAAACCGTATGACTTGGCTTTGGTTTAGCTATGAGTCCTCCAGACAGAACTGGTGTAACTGGGTCTGCCGTCCTGCTCACACACGTGTGTATTCTGCTCTCCCCAGTGTTGTAGTCAAGTCACTATGCCTCGAGTCCGAGTCCAGGTTCAAGTCTCCAGTGTTCAAGTCCGAGTCAAGTCCAAGTCATTAAAAAAAATCTGAGTCGAGTCCGAGTCATGTCCACTACTCATCCGAGTCGAGTCACAATTGATCCAAGTCGAGTCCAAGTTCTGCACTAAAGTAAGCATAGCCTACATGTTTTTAAACTAAAAAAAATCCACACTCCACCACATTGCACTAATAATTTAGATATTAAAATCATACACCAAATAATATTCTAATGACATATTAAAATTATAGCCTAATGATATAAAAAAAAGTCGAGTCTTTTTCTCAATTCCAAGTCAGAATGATCTGAATGTAGGAGTCCGAGTCCAAGTTCGAGTCATCAGTGCTCAAGTCCAAGTCAAGTCACGAGTCTCTAAATTTAGCTAATGACTCGGACTCGAGTTCGATTCTCGGACTCGAGTCCGAGTCTTGGACTCGAGTACTACAACACTGGCTCTCCCCACAGATGATTAATGAGAATGAGATTACGCTTTATTGATGCCCGCTCCAAAACACCTATTTTGCTGCCTTTAAGCAACTTTGTCCACTGTCCATTTAGAACTAGAACGGCACAATGTTTCACAAACATATCATGACTGCATTATCCGTTTCCTGTCAATGTTCAGATCCTAAAGGACAATAACTGTCAGTGAATATATAAGTGTTGTGAACCTGCATTTTTCATACCAGTATAATACTCCACAGGAGAACACGCTCACACCAGACACAAATTACATCAGGGTACATGCGTAAGATCCCAGCGGGATGGAAGCATAGATGAGAAAGAGAGAAAAGAACAAAATAGGAAATATCCGTCTATCATCTTCTGCTTCCTAACCACAACCTCCTCTGGATGAGTCTGGGGAACGCCAAGGCGTTTCCAGCCCAGATGAGATATAAGAACACCGTTATACAGCGAGGACTCTTTAGTTAAAGCAGAAGTGCGTCAGCGGTCGCCATGATGAGTGCTGTCCGAATAGTGCAGTCAGTAAGGAAGGAGGTAGGAAAAGGAGCTTGCACGCTCCCTCCTGAGGCTAGTTTTGCCAAGGATCCCCGCTACGTCCCTTACCGGCGCTATGAACCCTTAAAGTATCCCACAATCCTTTGTGTGACATTATGTTTAAGCACAGCTCCCTCATGGAAATCAACGAAAATGTCCGGAGAGAGGAGAGTTAATTTTCGGAAGGCTGTAGGCCCGGTTCTGACTCGCATCATCCACGTGTTTCCGTCACATAACGAAGTCTGATCCAAAGGCTGTACGAAGTCGGCACAGCAGTCCAAGCCTCCTCTTCTCCCCATGATAGAGTTCTTACTGTCGACCCCATAAAAGGTCAATGAACAGGTAAGTTCCTAAGAACTATGATGGAGCCATGGTCCCTGCATCAAGTTCTGGGTCTTACACCCAGTGGGACAGGCCCAGAATAGGGAGGTGCCAAAGGGGGAACCCGATCAGATGTCTAAGCCACCTCCACTGCCTCCTTTCAGTGATATCACAACAGACTTCATCCCAGTATTTAGAATTATTATCACCATGGGAAGATTTTCTTACAAGACCCATTTGTGTAAAGAATTTCTTTCATGCTTGAAATTATTTTATTGAATTTTAGGGAGAAGAACAGCAGCTAAGGAAGGAAAATCAAGATATGCAAATGTTGTATCGGTTCATAGATTTTAAAGATCAAAAACAGGCTTCACACTCCAGACAACAAACCTGAATGGTGGAAAGCTGAAAGTTGGAATCTTTGACTTTCTCTTTTGTTGTTTTGCACATTATCTTTAGATTTTGAGTCTATTTCGACTTTGGTTCATGAAACTATGAAAACACAGAGGAAGATATTGATATTTTCTCCACTGTCGCTTCATGCATGCTCAGTATGAGGGATTGCTGCAAAGCCATCAACAATGCAGACGACTGTCCACTGTGGCTCTACGCTCTTTCAGGAGGAGTGAATGCTGCTTGGAGAGACTTGATGCAACCTGCTGGGTTTCCTTAGAGAGGAAACTTTCTCACCAATCTGTATAATTTCACATAATCGGTATAATCTGATAGAATTTAACTTTGAAAAGAGCCCTGAGATGACATGTGTTGTGAATTGGTGCTATATATTTTTGTTTGGAAAGTTTTCTTTGGTGCCATTTTCAGGAAATGGGTTCGTTGTACCTAGTTGTCAATTTAGCTGAAGGTGACTTCCGGTTGTGTTTCCTAAAAGATATCTGAGAGTCTGTTTCATTATAGCTCTAGTAGGTTTTATATGAAAAAAATATATAGGTGTCTTTGACTTTAAATAATTAAATGTAACTGAAACAAATGAAGCAGGAAGACAGCTTTCATTCCCCCCAACATCTGATTTGTGAGAATAAAAAAGCTGTCTGGGAAGCAGAAACATGCCGCAGGATCACTCACATCAATAAACACCTAACAGGAGAAACAAGGAGAGGAAAACTACAAGCTGGATTGGTAACTTCCTCTAAAACATTGTTGATTTTTTTTTTTTATCAACAATTCACAGCTTTTGTTTTATTATTTCATGCACCAACAGGTCAATGCTATCAGAGTTAGCATTGAGATGACCACTCCCACACGGTTGTAACACAGATGCCTACAAATTAAGGGATCAGGAAACAATCATCAGGGTGAATGGGGGCAAACGGGGGGGCGAGGGATATACGACATCCATATTCGCGTGAAAGGATGGCAGGAGATCGACCAGTTTCTGGGTTTCTCCGATCTCCAACTTACCGGAGCGCCGTGGCTCGGAGTTTCCGTTCAGTACCATACCAGCTGGTTCTGCCTTCCTCCCCCTCCTCAAGGAGAGGTGGCTCAAAAGGCCTGCAGGCGAGGAACAAGAGGGGAGGGGGGACCTTGAAACAAGGTGTCAGGGGAACGATTCGGTAAGACACTGACTGCTCATAACTACCCCACACAACCCCCTGCTAAATAAAACCCAACGCTCCTTTAAGCCTCAGGACACCAAGACATTGCAACAGATCTGTAACCTGTTTTCTACACAAATATAACCGTCAGCTTATTCCAAAAAAAAGTAAAAAAAAAAAAAACTGGACTTGTTTTCCATAGTTTAAGACGTTTCGCTTCCTCTCCAGGAAGCTTTCTCAATTCAAAAAGTCTGGAGTAATGTGGAGTATCAAGCTTTATACCATTGCCCAACAAAGGCCCTGTAATGGCTTAGATAACATGCAAATTCAATCGAAACAGGTCCACCCCTTAGTAATGGGCGGTCGTTAAAGACATTAAGCCAGCAGATTGGACCGAAACTGGTCCACTCCTCTGTAACGAGGAGTCGTTAGGGTTGTTATTGGCTTGGCTTAAAGGAACAATGTTTTGATCACCCGTATGAGGGTGAGAGTTAAGGTGACGATAGGTTCCAACTCTCAAAAACTTACAATACAGCAATGGGATTAATTCCGGCCAATCGTCACCTTAACTCTCACCCTCATTCGGGTGATCAAAACATTGTTCCTTTAAGCCAAGCCAATAACAACCCTAACGACTCCTCGTTACACAGGAGTGGACAAGTTTGGTCCAATCTGCTGGCTTAATGGCCATGACCTGGATGACTGAGAATCTTCACCAGCAACCGTCAGCTTAAAAAGGCTCATGACTTAATATTAAAATCCATTTTATTTATTTCATAAATTTCACTTTTCCACTGAGTTAACGATTGCATTCATCAGAAAAAAGATTAGATTTGCTTTACATTTTAGGGCTTTATAAGAAAAAAAACATGGAAATCGAACAGTTTGCTAAACAGTGATCAAAGTCCAGTGGAGCGTACAGCTGCTGTTGCCCCACAGGGATCACTTCCACACAGAACTGGTGTCGTTGTGGGTTTGGGCCAAGACCTGGACGGTTTGTTGTAAATGGTGGAACCTAAAATTTAACTTAAAGCTTAACCACACCTGTGTTTAGCAGCAAGACAATGATCCAAAGCCACTCTGGATGGCTAAACAAAATACGGTCCTGTAACCTTAAACTGGCTGTTAATGCTGGGGAAAAAAACAATGTGGATGAATTTAAGAAATTCTGCAGAAACGGAGCGGTCCAAACTTCCCCCACAGTGATGGCACAACTAGGTATAGAGGGTAATTACTTTTTCATGTAAAGCATTTCCCCCCATAATGAATAAATCAATGTATCTGCTTTTATTACACAGAAAAGAGAGACCACAGGCAAAATAAGATCAAAGCATTTTTAGGAATTTAACGAAAATTTGTTTGACAATCTTAAACATTAAGGCTAGGTTAGAAAAAGTGACAGGCATTAATTTCTTTCGTTAAAGATGGAAGAAAAACGCCAACCACACAGAAAGTGATGTTTTCTGTGTGCTTCTTTGTAAGTAAAGAAATAAATGGCAAGAAAAATCCTGCAACTTTGACCCAAAACAGGAAAATTAAAAGCAGAACAACTATTTCACACATCTGGATCCTGCAACAGAAATTCCTCTGTAACGAAAAAAAATACCAGAAAATTAAGACTTGGACAATTTCAAAAAATCAATTATCAAGAATTTGATAAGGAAGCATTGTAAACAAAAAGCAAATATGATGCTTTTGAGGCGTAACTTCCATGTTTCTATGATTTAAAAGAAGAAAAGGTAGTAAGGTAAATAATAACTGTGTTATACATGGAGCTGCCAGAGCTTCTCTCCACCAGTGAAACAGTCTTCCATCAATCCATAAATACTGGCCAACCTTGAGTCGTTCATCAGCACTTTGCAGTAAACCTGCTCTCTCAGATGAAGCAAACAAATCAAAGCGCAGCTCCAAGGTCTGAGACAGATTGGACAGGATATGAGGGAAGTGGGCCGGGAGAAGACCTCTGTGACTTTGACTGGGTCAGAGCTTTTCCAGCGCCAGGAGGCGGGGACCCGCTCGTATTTCAGCCTGTGTTCATCTGATATCGTTTTAGAAAAAAAAAAAACCCTAACCCGGTCCGCCGCGGTCGTAGCTGCAGCTATCCGAGACGAGAATTATCTCCGGTCATGACAGAGTTAAAGGTGAACTGAGCAAACCGTCAGATTTCAAACTGTTTTACAGAAACAACTTCGACAAAAGACAATCAGACGACTCATAACACACACCTGAAAACCAGAACCGTGTCGCTTCATACATTCAATAAAAGCCTCGACCTGATGAATCGGGTCACGGATTAGTTAAAATTGCTCGGTTTTGTTGCCGCAGAGAGTTCAGACTTCCTCTCCAACTTTCTTGAAGCCTAATCTCTGTGAAATTATTTTATTTTATTTTATTTTTTTATTTTATTTTGCTGCGCCTCCTGGTCAGAAGGGGGAACTGCAGCGAGAGCGTCTTACCTGCCGATAAACACGACAGCTCTACAGCGTTGATGTCTGAACTCCCTCACACAATTCGTCCTGAACCCCGGTCAAATTGAGTCTTTAATGACAAAAACCGCGAACGTTACGTGATCGCTGTTAGAAACACTGCAAAAACGGAACCATTAATAAGTAAAATGTTCTTAAAATTTGTGCATTTGTCCTTGATTTGAGCAGGTAAATAAGATGATTTGGCAATGGAATAAGAATTTTGCACTTGAAATAGGAACAATTCATCTCAATCATCTTATTTCAAGTGCAGGATGTCTAATTATCTTATTTTAAGGGGTCAAAATACTCATTCCATTGGCAGATAATCTTATTTACCTGCTCAAATCAAGGACAAATGCACAAATTTTAAGAACATTTGACTTATTTTTAGATCAGTTTTTGCAGTGAAGGCCTCTCAGCGGCTGGATTATGCAGTAGAGGAGGAGGAACAGGTAAAGGATCATGTAGCGAGGCGTGGTTTATTGATGTTTCTCTGTGTAGACAACCATCAGCAACCTCGACATATTTGAAACTGGCACTTATATATAAAGTCGCTTTGGCTACGTTCACACTGCAGGTAATACAACCCAAATCCCATCTTTTTGCCTCCCAGAAAAATCTGTACGACTTCAGATATGCATTGCACTGGAAAAACGGAACTTAAAATAAGTAACATTTTCTTAAAATGACTGTGTCTGTCCTTGATTTGAGCAGGTAAATAAGACTATCTGCCAATGGAACAAGATTTTTGCACTTAAAATAGGAACAAAACATCTCCGTCATCTTATTTCAAGTGTAGGATGTCTAATTATCTTATTTTAGGGGTCAAAATACTCATTCCATTGGCAGATAATCTTATTTACCTGCTCAAATGAAGGATAAACACACACATTTTAACAACATTTTACAAATTTTTAGGTCAGTTTTTGCAGTGTGGTTGTCCATTTGAACACTTTTTGTCTTGCTTGCATTTTAACTTGAACATTGCGTTTTTACTTGAACCTGCCTTATCTATTAATAACTATGCAGTCTTTTCGCCCTTTCTAATAAGTTATTTCTCTTCTGCTTCACAGCTAACCTTTAAATTACCTTTGTATTTATAGTATTTAGTCTGGTGTCTTCTGTCTACCTGTGCTTTTTTTCCCACCGTCACGGCCAAATTTCCCCATCGTGGGACAATTAAGGTATTTCTATTCTCTTCTATATTTTTTAATCAAGTGTTTGTAGTCTTGTTGCATTTCATCCGGCGTTTACGTCTCCTTCCAGGGTCTGACTACGCCTCCACAGGGGCTGCTCTACAGCAGGTTATTAGTTTCACTGCCTTTGCCAAGTCACCAAACTTAAGACTTAAAACTTTTAAAAACACCAGGTGGGACTTTGGAAATATAGAACAAACCAGTGGCAATTTTTATTAATTAAAAATAAAAATCATTAAGGGGAAAAGGGACAATTTTTCTATATAGTGTCCTGTCTGGCAGTGTAGCAATAAGGATTGTTGTCTAAATGCCAAAAAGAACCCAACAGATTTTACTTTCCTTACTGCTTTCACCATAGTGCTCCGCTTCATTTATATATGCAATAAGCTTTATTAGATTTTATGCTGGGACTATTTCATGTTAAATGGACACAGAAACAGGAAGGTAGAAGAGGAAAAAGGAGAGAAACAGATGAGACAGAATGCTAAAAGGGAGAAAAGGTGAAAGAGAAAGAGGAGAGAGTAATACAACATCCTCTGAGTCTGCTACACTGCAAAAATAGAGCTAAAAATAAGAAAATGTTTCTTAAAATGAGAGCACTTTTCTTTAATTTGAGCAAGTAAATAGGATTATTTGCCAATGGAATAAGATTTTTACACTTAAAATAGAAACAATTCATCTCCGTCATCTTATTTCAAGTGTAGGATGTCTAATTATCTCATTTTAGGGGTAAAAATACTCATTCCATCGGCAAATAATCTTATTTACCTGCTCAAATCAAGGAGAAATACATTAATTTCAAGAAAATTTTACTTATTTTTTAGTTCTCTTTTTGCAGTGTATTCACCTGCAAAGAGAGACAGAGATATAAATTTAGATCTATATCTCAAAAAATGCTTTTAAGTAATTGTGGTAACCTTAACTGAGCTAGTTTAGGAAAGAATTGGCCTGATTTACAGTGGCGGAAAGAAAATCTGTTCCTTTTTACACTGCATTGGTAAATATCTGGTTGTATCTGTAAAAAATGTAAAGAAATATCGCTATAAACAGTCTAAATGAGACAAAACAGTCTGCTTATGGCGACGCCTTTTAAAGATCCAAACAAAGAAGAGTGACCGTGGCTCTGAACGGCAGACTCAGACAGCAGCTTTTAACTTATCACACCTCATAGTCCAACCTCATCACCCCTAACCGCCTGTTTGCCTCCTTCCGTTTATCCGAGCGCGGCTGAGTGCTTTCACGTCAAGGCCCCGCCGCTTTCCTGCGCCTGCCTCCCTGGAAACAACTTTCCACTAATTTCAGGCTGCAGGGCGCAGTGACGCAGGAAACCAGCGGGACAAACGAGGACAAACAAACGCGGAGGAGCAGCGGACGGACGGCGGCCGGGTGGAGCTGGCGGGAAGCTGTGCTCGTCTGTCCGTGAGATATCTCCCGAGCTGGATGGCAGCCGTGCCAGCGTGACAACAGGCAGACCTTCTTCTTTTTTTTTTTTTAAGTGACGCTGCCACAGCCAGACACAGGAACAAGGTAGAAATGAGAGTTGAGCGGCCGCTGCGGGGCACTTTGCCCAGATTTATACCGGCTCTAAAACCGTTTCCTACCCGTCTGTATCCTGATGGCATGCTCAGAGCAATTGGTCAGAATGGATTGCTTCATAAAATCCTTCTGCAAAGGTAATATTAACCCATGAACCTTCTCACATTTTATCAAAAACACACATTTTAATGTGTTTTATGGGGATTTTACGCAGTAGACCAACACAGAGTCGTGCATTATTGAACAGCAGAAGAATCAAGATTCAGAACAAATATAAATCCAAAAAAGGGTGGTATCCATATGTACACTGCAAAAAGGGAACTAAAAGTAAGTAAAATGTTCTTAAAATTTGTATATTTTTCCTTGATTTGAGCAGCTAAATAAGATTATTTGCCAATGAAATGAGAATTTCTTAGCCTCGTGAGACCATCCTGATCTTGCGAGCTTTCAAGGTTTCACTCGCAGATCAGTCTGGCTACTCTCCGTTAAAGAAAATTTGAAGCCGTTCACCAAACGAACGTCCAATCAGCGTTGGCTTTGAGGCGGGTTGAGGTGTGACGCAACGGGAAGCGCGACAGTTCAGTCTAAAGAACATGGCGGCTTCAGCCGATGAAACTAGCGTTAGCGTGGCTATCGAGCAAGTTTTATCGGAATTACAGAGTATTTCTTTGCTGAGCTAACGAGCCTTTACCTGCAGCAGCAAGAGTAGCTTGGCTTGTGGTTGTGTTTTCGTCGTCGCTCTGTAACAGAGCAACGACGAATCTGATTGGTTTATTTGGCCCGTCTATCACCAACATAGGCCAATCAGCTAACCAGTATTTTCGCCCCTTCCCAAAGTTACTTCAACGGAAGGTTTCCAGATGGATATGCGGAGCAAATCTATCTGGCGGAGTCAGGTAAAGAATTTCTAACCCTAAAATAAGATAATTAGCCAAACTGCACTTAAAATAAAATGATAGAGATTAATTGTTTTTATTTTAAGTAAAAAAAATCTTATTCCATTGGCAAATAGTCTGATTTACCAGCTCAAATCAAAGAAAAATACACTTATTTTAAAAGGATTTTACCTACTTTTAGTTCCCTTTTTGCAGTGTGTCTATTTGTAACCCTTTTATTATTATTATTATTATTTTTTTATTTTATTTTTTTATTTTTTTATTTTTATTAGCAGCAGCAGCATATTCACCTGTTAAAATTACTTAAATAGGATGTAAACATTGTTCTTCATGAGGCTTTCCGGCCAATCTGACTGACCTTGTGCTACATAAAGCTACATCCTAACCTTCAAAAAAGGAACTAAAAGAAAGTAAAGATTTCTTAAAATGTCTGTATGTTTTTCTTATTTGAGCAGGTAAATAAGATTATTTGCCAAATGAATGAGTATTCTGACCCCTAAAATAAGATACTTAGATAAACTGCATTTGAAATAAGACGATGGAGATCGGTTGTTCCTGTTCTAAGTCCAAAACTCTTATTCCATTGCCAAATAATCTTATTTACCTGCTCAAATATACTAATTTGCAGAAAATTTTACTCTCTTTTAGTTCCTTTTTTGCAGTGTACAAGCTGGTAGAGATGTTCCCAACAGCTGGAGCTGCAGTGAAAGTCAGGGGGACTGAAATCAAATTCTCTCCACGCTATTCAGACTTTATTTCTGTGAAAGAAATCTTTGAAAACTGTAATTTTCCTTCTTCTCCAGAGTTATACAGTACTTTGTGTTGGCCTCATGCATAACATCCCAGTGAAATTTAATTAAAGTCTGTGGCTATAACGTGACAAAATGTGAAAAGGTTCTTAAAATATTAATATTTTCCAAGAATCAGTGGCTGGACTATAACCTGAACACATCCCAGCATTCAGCATGACCAGGTATGATGTTCTGCCAAGAAAGAGGTGGAAGCAGATCAAGTCTAGAAATATGAGAGAAGCATGAAAGTGTTTCTGTATTTTGCAGATCTAGCACAGAAACCTTCTTCACGTCATGTCTGCTGCAGCAGTCATCCCTCACCACGAGGCTTTTCAGCATCGTGTGGAAGTGGTGACTTTCCTTTTGTAAAGAATAAGATGAAATGCATGAAATGAAAATGTGCATTTTGAATAAAGCGGATCTCAGGAGTTCTGGTTAACACAGACACACAAAAGCCTGCAGCGAGAGATTCACGAGGTCAATTCTGCACAGAGCTGTTTCCTTGTTTTATATATTGCCTCTGATCTTTTGAGTCAGATTTTATTAATAAAAAATGTCCTAATTTCTGATCTTACATTTCCTCCCAACAGGTCAAGCTCACAGCAGAAGTAATCAGAGCTAAAACTTGACGGGTTTTAGCTGAGCTCATCGTGATGTGACGTCTAGAAACAGGAAGCTGGCTGTTAAACCTTCATTTACACACCGTACAGCGATATAAATACCAGTTAGCATACGACACCCCCAGTTAGCGCCAGTAAACATCAAAGCCTGGTCGGTAAGCCCACCCAGCTACTCTCTGAAAGCAGATCTGCTCGTTTTTATTAGAAAGCTCCACTGCAGACGGCTCAGAATAACCTGCAGGAAGGCTGCTTTAAAACAGAGCAGCTATGAGGCTCAGCTGGTCTTCTGCCTCTCAATCTGGGCTTCAGAGATCTTCAAAATGTCCTGAGGGGGTTTTAACTCCATGAAAAAAAGGGGCCTGTTTATTATTCTAAAAGGGGGATTGGAAGAAACGTCAATCTGACACAAGGTTAAGCCGACTGAAGCCTCTCAGTGGATTCATTGTATCATTCAAGGGCAAATTTTAACTTTGCCCTTAAAGCTACAACTTAAAGCAGATATTTTTGTTTCAATCAACTTCAACCTGATGTAAAATAGTTCAGCCAAATTTCTGGTGAACTATTTTTGTATTAAAATTACTCCTCTTTGCTAAAATGCAAAGTAAGTAAAATATATGTTTTTCTTTATCACTTTTTTTAAAAGTCACAAGCTTACATACACATGCACACACGGCTTTAAACAATTTAGAAAAGCCTAGTTTGGGTAACATCATGGGGGGAAAAAAATCAAAGCTGTTCAGTCAAAGATAAATCCAGGGTACTAACATGGGCTGAAAGGCCACTCAGAGAGGAAGAAGCCATTTCTCCAAAAGCAGCATAAAAAGTCTGATTGCATGCTTACTCAACGATGAACAGCTTCATTTTTGGATGTCCTGTGATCTGAGTAAACCATGAAACGATGCCGACTATGGCTACAAGGACGGCTGTCACATCTAGGGGAAAAAGGTTGTAACCGGGTAAGTACGGTGTTGGCAGCATTATGATAGCCTTGTGAAACCATCTTGATCTCGCGAGCTTTCAAGGTTTCACTCGCATATCAGTCTGGCTACTTTCCGTTAAAGAAAATTTGGAGCCGTTCACCAAACCAACGTCCAATCAGCGTTGGCTTTGAGGCGGGTTGAGGTGTGACGCAACGAGAAGCGCGACAGTTCAGTCTAAAGAACATGGCGGCTTCAGCCGATGAAACTAGCGTTAGCGTAGCTATCGAGCAAGTTTTATCGGAATTAAAGAGTATTTCTTCAGTGAAAGAAGAACAAAACACTGCTCTGGAGGCTTTTCTCCGAGGAAAAGATGTTTTTGCTCTTCTCCCGACTGGTTTCGGCAAGAGTTTGATCTATCAATTGGCTCCTCTTGTCGTGTTAGTACATCATTTGCTTCGTTGATCTGATTGGTTTATTTGGCCCGTCTATCACCAACATAGGCCAATCAGCTAACCAGTATTTTCGCCCCTTCCCAAAATTACTTCAACGGAAGGTTTCCAGATGGATATGCGGAGCAAATCCATCTGGCGGAGTCAGGTTAGCATTATGTGCCGTCTTAGGAAACAAATGGCATCATTTGGAGAATTATTTTGGTGGAGGAACATTAAAGAAACAACTCAAGACAACGTGGAAATTAAGGACTGGGTGCAAAATAGATGGAAACCATCTTACCATAAAAACAAAATGTAGAAAGAGTTTGAAAGATATTTTTGAAAAGGCTGGTTTACAAACCTGACTCTGACTGAGGAAAGGGCCAAAATCCAAGCAGATGCTTGAAATGTTTGGCCCACACTGCAAAAAGGAAACTAGAATTAAGTGAAATTTTCTTGAAATCAGTGTATTTTTCCTTGATCTGAGCAGGTAAATAAGTCTATTTGCCAATGGAATATGATTTGCACTTAAAATAGGAACAATTCATCTCCATCATCTTACTTCAAGTGCAGGGTATCTAATTATCTTATTTAAGGGGTAAAAACACTCATTCCATTGGCAAATTCCATTAGCTCCTCAAATCAAAGGAAATTACTCATTTCAAGAAATTTTTACTTACTTTTAGTTCCCTTTTTGCAGTGCAAGCCCTACACTTCCACAGCTAATCTACTAAATACAAAGGAAATCCATGCAGACTACAGAAATTAAAGAAATTAATTAAAAAAAAGCTCTCATAATTTGAGCATATCCATTTATCTCTACCATTATCTCATCATGTGTCGCACTTAAAACAGCAGGATGAGCTGCAGAAGTTCATCTACAACTTCAAAAAGTAGCAAACTAAGAACGAAACCTGGTCCAGACGCGTCTCACGCTAAAGGAGAGGAGGAGGAAACCTTCAGAGAGCACAATCAGACGTTCACCTGTCTTCTGGCGGCGGTGATGATGATGGCGGCGGTGTCGGAGGTGGTGCTGGGCGGAGATGTGGACGTGTTGGGTCAGCACGTCAGCCAGCCTGCCGGCGGCCGCCCCGCTGCCCCCGCTGCGGGTGGAGGAGGAGGAGGACGAGGCCGTGGACGAGGTGGTGGTGGTGGTGGAGGAGGTGCCGTGGACCGCCCGGCTGATCCAGTGCTCCATGCTGATGCTGCCCTCCCTGCTGGACGAGGTTCCTCCGCCCCCTCCGCCGTCCTCTTCCTCGCCGTCGTCTCCTACCTCCTCCTCGCCATCGCCCTGCCCCTCCCCCTCCGATCCAGAGGAGGTGTCTGAGGAATAAAACCGCAACGACGGTTAATCAGAGAAGAAGAAGGACTTCACACAGCAGGGTGCTACGACTTTGCCAAAAATCAACATTGCAATTTATTTCAACCATATTTTTGATTTAATTTGGACTTTTCTCTGCATTAAGCACAAGCAACAAAAATGGTCTGCAGATAAAGATGTTTGTAAACAAAAAAAGGAAATTTAACAGTTTTATTAATCAGAATATTATTATTCAACAGAATAGGTTTTAATTGAGCTGGACATCAATCCTTCACTGCAAGAAGGGAACTAAAAGTAAGTACAAATTTCTTGAAATTAGTATATTTTTCTTTGATTTGAGGAGCTAAAAAAATAAGATAACCAGACATCCTGCACTTGAAATAAGATGATGGAGATGAATAGTTCCTATTTTAAGTGCAAAAATTTTATTCCATTGGCAAATAGTCTTATTTACCTGCTCTAATCAAGGAAAAATACACTGATTTCAAGATAATTTCGCTCAATTCTAGTTCCATTTTTGCAGTGTTGTTGAACATAAACTGCAACCAACAAAGACATCTATGTACTAAACAGTTTGACCGCTATTTAATGCTACGAGGAAATTCCTGAAGGTTTCTGGTAAAAAAGTATGATTTTATAAACTCTAAAACAACCAATAAAATTAGATTATCTCAGTGCTGAATCTCTCTTCCCTGTGGAGGCAAACCCACTTTAAACACATTACCGAAACCTAAAGGATGCGTCTGATCCATTAATTGTTACGCAGCCAAAAATTGCATCCTTTAAAATTGTGATTATATTGCAAATGCATTTAATTGTCCAGGCCTACCACACAGAGCAGGGCAAAGAACACAATAAAAAATAAAAAAATCAGGGTGGGCGAAACGTGCCTAAAGATCTGATTTAACGGTTTTGTTTTGTTTTTCTAAATTGTGACAACACCAGACCATCCACTGGGTTTTAATTTAAGAACCTTTTTATTTCTCAATACCCTGCAGGCTCATAAAGTCCATCTTTATCACATGATCTGCGCCTATAGGCTGATTTTGTTGGGGTTAAGAAGAAAATCTACAGTTTGTTATCAAGTTTTAGTGAAACTAAACGTTGTTGCACTTAAATCGTTTTGTGAGCATTTCAGAAGAAGCTTTAATGGACAGACACACACCGAACTCCCGCTGTTAGTCACATAATCTGAACTGACTACTGTTATAAATTACAGTTAGACATTTATTTAGAGAAATACAAAGCCTATGACTTAATTCTCAACTTTATTATAACTTCCACTAATAGGACTATTCTTCGGTAGTCAGAGTTCTCGACCTCCGAATTGGAAAATTGAAGTCGGTATTACAGGTCAGAAAGTCGGTGCTGCAGGAAGGTAGCCGACATCAGCATTCATGATGGCTGCTACTCGCAGCAACATTGAATAAAACTTCCTCCTTTGACTGTTTTTAGAAGTTCTCTATTATTTATGAAACATATAGTCAGTTGTACAGCTGCAGCCTTTCAGCGCTCATCAGACCGGATGTTCCAGCTCTGTGTATTTGCACAACATATCGCCTAGGACCGCGTTATTGTCACTGTTATTGTTTTAACGACAATGCAAGCGTCCGTGTTTTTTCCTACTGCCTGAAAAGAGGGAAACAAATGCAAAAAAAGGCGGAGATGATGTAATCTGCGACTCGTTAGCTCTGCTCTTAGAAGCTAAAGGAACGCAGCACAAGTCTGTGGGAGCAGCAGTGGCTAAATAACAGAATAGGATGAGATATAAAAGAAGAAGACAGAAAAAAAAGACAGAAACCACCGAGAGGCAGAGAGAAAACCATAAACTGCAGTTTAAACCTTTAACAATGACTTCTGAAAGATCTTAATCTTACTGGAAATTTTTTTTCACTGCAAAAAGGGAACTAAAAGTAAGTAAAACTTTCTGGAAATTAGTATATTTTTACTTGATTTGAGCAGCTAAAAAATTATATTTGCCAATGGAATAAGAGTTTTGCACTTAATATAAGAAAATTTCATCACCATTATCTTATTTCAAGTGCAGGACGTCTAATTATCTTATTTTAGTGGTAAAAATACTAATTCCATCGGCAAATACTATTATTTAGCTGCTATAATCAAGGGAAAATATACAAATTTTAAGAAAATTTTACTTACTTTTAGTTCCCTTTTTGCAGTGTTGGATCAGGTGTGGTGGAAACTTCACCTGAAGTGTGTTTTTGGAGTTATTTCCTCTGTTTTTCCTCACATCTAAAATTTTTTATGCATAAACAAGAAACTGTGATAGAAATATTTCAGAATATTTGACAGGGCCACAACTTGGACCGTGGGTCATCATCAGGCTCCGGGTTAAATGATCTGAGATGCAGGATTTGGAAGGAAGTATAAAAGCGCAGGACAGGAAGTTGAGTAGTTTTTAAGTTGAATTACCTAAAAATACTGGAAAGTTTTATGAGGGACGCCAGAACTTTCCAGCATCCTTCAAGGATCATTAAACATCATTAACCTCAACTGTGAGAATAAAGAAAATTTTACCCAGATATAATGGTTTCTGTTTTAATCACTGACATCAGAGTGATTAATACCAGAGTTTGTTCCCTGCAGGTGAACAACAGAGTGAAGCCGCTGTTGTGACACCAACAAGCTTCCTTTGTGTAACCAGGCTTTCTGTTGAAACAAGCGAAGTCTGTAAAACCTTGAGTGTGTAACACGGTCGATGCTCCTAAACGCAACGGGACAGGACGCCATCTCAACACGTTAGAGCTCTGCTGATGTGCTCGACTGCCATCTGTGTCAGCAGGAACCCACCGAGGCTCACAGCCACGGCGCACAAACAAGCGTCGGGAAACAAACAGACACAAAAACAAAAAAAAACAGTCCGCAATTCAAAGCAGGTCTTAATTTGCTTCCTGATGTACCAACACTGAGAAAATGCAGCTTTGGATTCAGTCAAAACTCAACGAGAGCACATCAGAGACCTGCTTTGTTTGTTATCTCTGCACGGTTCCTCTCAGATGTTCTTCAACGGATCCCACCTGGTAGGACCACGCCTCCTGGACACTCGCCATACTACCGTACAACTATAAGAAAACATGCTTTGTATGTGTTTTAAATGCACAAATCCTTTACATAAATCGCTGCTGCATCTTTATCCTGAAAATTAGTGCAATTTACTGTGATTTTTCAAGCTGTATGCAAGTGAAATTTCGTTCTGTACGCACTCTGTGCATACAAAATGACAAATAAAGCTGTCTATGTCTATGTCTTATTTTGCATATTAAATAAAGTCAGAGCAAAGCAAATGTCGAAAAGTGTTAAGAAAATATCATTTTAAAGAATAGCTTTGGCCACTGGGTTACATTGTTATATTATTTTGGTATTTTCAAAAACATAATTTATTTTAGATCTTGCTAATTTTCCATGGAAGGGTCACAAAATTTATAATAACGACTAACTTTAAAACCTGAAGTGCAGGAACTGGTGGCTCCTTTTGAATTTGCACTGAAAAAAATATATTTTCTGTTAGCTTTAGCTGTCATTTAAAGGATTTGCTTAATGACCTGTTTGCAGCAACTGAAGCGTAAAAATGAAGATGAAATATGCATTTTAATATTTGTTTCTTTGTATGCAAGTTTTTAAACACAACATACGGAGCTCTGCTTTTGAACAAAGCTTGAAGGTTTTAGTTTTTTATGCCTTTCATTTCCTGTGAAACCCCTGAGGATTGGCTGTATATGAATGATGCTGCCTTACAGGTGATACGCCAGACGTTTCCCTTTGCTCTGAATCAGTGACATAAAGCCACAAATCTCACTCTAAAAAATATACTGCAAGACAAAAGAGGCTGCAAGAGGTTTGCCCTGTTGCTGCTCACGGCTAGGAGGAAAAACAATCCTCACAGCCCACCTAGAGACCCGCAGCAAAGGATCATGGGGTCACCAGGTCTCCATACACACCATCAGACAGGATCTGGTGCCGTCTAGGAGCCTTCTCTCTCCTGCTATCACAGATGTCGACTGGGACTTGACCTAATTAACAACAAAAATTTCATATTGGTCCGGTTTAAAACGAGCAACAAATACGTGGAAGAGCATCCGATGTTGAGTACAGCAGAGGATCAGAGATGCTGTGGGCCTGTTACTCTTCCAGAGGCCCTAAAGACCTTGTTAGAGGGTGTTGGCATCAAAAACTCTGACAAATCAGAGGGACTCTGCCAGGGACTGATCCAACAGGCGACTAAATCGACTTGGAGTTCAGAGGGGACACAACAAAAACTTTTTCCACGGCCCTCTATCTCCCTTTATGGTAAATCTTAAACCTGTTAGTTGAGCTGAAGCAGAGAAAGCATCAGACTCTGGAGGTTCTAGAGAGATTTGCTAAAGAAGAACGGTTAAAGATCCAGAAAACTACATGTTCTGCTAAGTATCAACTGAAAGGGAGCAAATCAACAGTGGCTTCTGCACTGCAAAAAGGGAACTAAAAGCAGGTAAAATCCTCTTGAAATTTGTGTATTTTTCTTTGAGTTGAGCTGGTAAATCAGACTATTTGCCAATGGAATAAGATTTTTGTACTTAAACTAAAAACAATTCATCTCTATCATCTTATTTCAAGTGCAGTTTAGCTAATTATCTTATTTTAGGGTTAGAAATTCTCATTCCATTGGCAAATAATCTTATTTAGCTGCTCAAATCAAGGAAAAGATACAATTTTTAGGTAGATTTTACTTACTTTTAGTTTCCTTTTTGCAGTGTGTGATACTTTTTTTTTAAGAGATGTCTTAACATAGGGACCGTGTCCCCAGTAAATACGTGCACTCGCATAATAAAAACAGCCTGGCACTGTATCATGTATTTTCCACACTGCAGCTGTATCCGGCGTGAAGCAAAGAAACAAAAATTAGGGCTCAGAATCAGCCTGCAGGATCAGCCTCCACCATTTAAACCGTAAATTAGCAACCATCATGTCAGCTGCTGGTGTCTAAAAAAAGCTAAAAAGTCCAACAGTGAGTGACAGCGACGCACTCTACAACATTAATGTTCATTAGTCAGGACAAAAAGAGGATTAACTGTGAAAACACCAAATGTGGATTAATCCAGCAAGTGCTCCTCTGTGCATGGGAGGCTTTGATAAACCTTTTAATACCCAGATTCAGTGTGAGGGCTGGGTTCATGTAGGTTTTACTGGCAAAACGGAGAAAAAAAAGAAAAAACATGCATTCATTTCTCTGTCCTTCAGGTAGACAAAGATAGAAATACGTGAATTTCTTAGAAACTTTTACATCAATTAGATTTTAAAATAGCACCAAGAAATGTTACTGGTACATGAAATTACAGACTACTTTCTGGTAGCTGCCGAAGAACTATGTTTTATGTTGATATACACAAGAGAGCATTAAAGTGGCCTATCACTGGAAAAAGGAAAAATTAAAGGCAGGAAAAAGAGAAATGAGATTGATTTGACATGAAGAGCCAGTCAAAACCCACTCTAGCACTCATCAGAGCATGAGCGTTTGACCTGAAAGGAAAACTAAAATAAAAATCAATGAATATCAGTGATTACTGTCGCCTTTGTAACCGATCCATGTAGACTGCCGTCGGGTTTTGGCAGCTAGAGGAGCCTTTGGATCGTCTCCACCTGACCCTCAAAAATCCTCACATGCAAACAACACATTTTAAATAAATAAACCAGCAGAATATCAATGAATCCTGAGGCAAATGAAAGCCAACGTTCGGGACCAGAAGGAGCTCCGGGTTTTCTTCACCGTGTTAGCGAGTTTATTAACAATAAATTAATCAGACAGAGAGAGCAATACACTGCAAAAAGCAACTAAAAATAAGCAAAATTTTCTAAAAATTTGTGTATCTGTCCTTGATTTGAGCAGGTAAATAAGACTATCTGCCAATGGAATAAGGTTTTTGCACTTAAAATAGGAACAAATCATCTTCATAATCTTATTTCAGTGCAGGATGTCTAATTATCTTATTTTAGGGGTCAAAATACTTGTTCCATTGGCAGATAATATCATTTACCGGCTCAAATCAAGGAGAAAAACCCAAATTTTAAGAACATTTTACTTATTTTTAGGTCAGTTTTTGCAGTGTAGATGCATCAGGAAATGCTTTTTAAAGGAACTCTGCTGCTAACCTGTCTTCTGTGGAAAAGAAAAAAGGCCTGAAGTTGTGTTCCAGCACAGCCGTTTACTCCGTGGAGCTGCTAGCTTTAAATAAGTAAGCGTAGTCCACCTCCTGATGAAGCCATTCCCTTTACAGGGAAGCTGTGTGAGGCTCGGCAGGTAACGGCCTCGTTAACACGCTCGTTAAATGACATCATCGCCATAAAGACATGGACGACTGCCATCGCCTCAACCCACCAAGGACAGCTCCTGCTTCGACAAGGCTCTGTGGAAAAGGAGAGCTGGAAGCCATCTTTGATGGTTAGATCACAGTCAGAAGCAACATTAAAACCAGCAGCTCAAATTAACGACGTGGATTTCAACAAGTCACTGGAAACAGGTTCTGCACAAAAATAAGGTTTTGGCTGACTGCAGAGCACCAAATTCAGATTAAAATCCAGTTGTGGAGATTATCCATTAGGTTGAGATTATCCATTACGTAATTAGCTCACCATTTTGACTGTGGTTTGGTCTAAAATCCTAATATCATTCTTATCCCAACAAGATATGGGTTTTAAGCAGACATTAGCAAAACCCATTTGTTTAGCCATTAAATACATGTTGTTGTCTGGGAGTGCTGAAAAGATTAATTTAGTCTCTCCAGGAGCTGCGTAGATATTTCTATGTCCTGTTTGGGTCATATCCTTCAAGACGTTAAGTTTTCTCTATTCTATAATTACATTATTTTAACAATTACATCACAGTACAGCTAAACAAAGTCATAGACTTCTGCATAACCAATTTCGCAAATCCGACATTTTTATTTCTTGCCGCAATTTTGTAGTCCACGCTAAAGGATGTCAAAGCTACACCTGGAAGTGAACATGTTCGGTTGTTGGATCTATTAACCCACGTGATTCATTACGCCGTCACCCAGCATCCTTCAAAAATGGCTTAACGGGCTGGAGTGGAAGGCTCTACAGCCTGCAGGGGGTGTGACGCGCACCCTTTGCATTTAAAGAGAACACCAAAACAAGTTGTTCTCAGAAATCTATGAGAAATGGTAAATGAAATATAAACATAAATAAAAGAAAAAAAACACTAATAATCTTTGGGTATTTATAAAGAGTAATGCACCAGGATAAATATTTGGATCACACACCTAATATTACAACTTATGAAGGCAACTGGTTGCACTCAGAGAAAAGAGGGCTGAATACTTTTGCTCAACGCACTTTTCAGTTTCTTTATTTATTTTTTATTTTTAAAAACGTTTTTAAATCATGCAATTTTCCTTTGCATTTTACAATTATTTACCACTTTGTTGGTCTTTCACGTAAAATTCCAATATGTTTATGCCTGTGGTTATAACGTGACAATGTGTGGAAAGGTTACAGGGGGAGTGAATACTTATGCAAGCCACCGTATTATAGACCACAAATGAATGATTTGAATATAAAAAGAATTTAAAAACATGATATGTCCCCTTTAAAATTAAATGGATTCAGTTGGAAGCTGCTTCCAATAGAAAAGAAGACAGGCGTCAACTTTATTTAAATTTAAATTCTTTATTTAAAGAATTAGGCTTGGCGAAAATTATTTCTCCCCAATGATGAATGGAATAATGCTTTAAAACTGTGTAACTGGGTGGTTTTATCCTTACCTGGTGGTGTGTAGGCATCCATGGAAGTCTGGACCACCAGCGATCGGCGCTTTGAAGGCATCGGCACGGCCATTTTTCTTTCTTTATGCTTCGCCAGGGCAGCCTGAACGGCCTCCGTGTGCACATCTGGAAACACATTTACATTGTTATTTAGTTATTTATTTGCAGTTGAAGAGACAAATAGAAGAACTAAAATCGGCTTTCCATTAGCTATCGTTGAAATTCACAAGAAGATAAAAGTTAAACAAAACCACTGTCTAAACTTCTACCATGAGCGGTAAAGAAAAACGTCACCATTATGACAAAATTAGCTTTTTTTAATGAAATGGACTGAAAGATTGTGTTCTTATAGCCTCTACCATGTGTATATTAGGATTAATGTAGGTTCAAACTAAAATTAACTTTACAAGGTTAATTTTGGTTATTGCTTTAAGTGAAGCTAGGAGAAAAATGCTAACAGTTAATTGTTAGCTAACAGTTTATTACGCTAGCAGCTAGAATATGCAAGCATATATATATATATATATATATATATATATATATATATATATATATATATATATATATATATATATATATATATATATATATATATATATATATATATATATAAAACATTGAAAACAATTATAGCTACCTATTGGCAAAATATCACTGAGGAACAAAGTTAAAAACAGAAATGGTGAATGTTATTTTTGATAAATCAGAATTTAAATAACCCTTGCAAATATTCAAAGTCAGTCTAGTTGACAAATGAAACACTGACACTTTCTGCCAAACTTCTAGTTTTTGTTGTTTTTTACAAAAATTATCAGCTGAAATTAAAAGTAAACATAACATGACAAATACTAATTAAATGATCACTGCCAATGATCCTTAAACGAATGCAGACACAAGCACTAATTTATCTTTTTCAGTAGATGGGGCAGATAACACTTTCTTCTGTAAACGGTTTTAACTGCTATCCCACTCTCACAGGTGAATTTATAAGCCTTCATTAAAAAAAACAAATATCAGTTGGCACGAATCAGATTGAGCAACACATTTTTATGATAGCAGCAGATTTCATTGTAGAAGCCTGTTTCTTCACACTCTCCACAGGGACAGTCGTCTGCATTGTTGATGGCTTTGCAGCAATCCCTCATACTGAGCATGCATGAAGCGACAGTGGAGAGGAAAACTCCCCTTTAACAGGGAGGAGAACCTCCAGCAGAACCAGAACCAGGCTCAGTGTGAACGCTCATCTGCCTCCACCCACTGGGGCTTAGAGAAGACAGAGCAGAGACACAGAAAGCTCACATTGAACCAGGTTATATGGTAATAGCGGATGGTCTGTCTTCCCTGGATGATGTTACAGCTAACAGAACGGCAGACCAGGTGTACCTACTATGAAGAAGAAAAAATTATAGAACAAAAAGTTAAAATAACAACAAACAATGCAAACTGGAGAACAGTAGTAGAACTCAGCAGAGTGAGAGAAATAGACCCTGATGTCCTCCAGCAGCCTAAGCCTATAGCAGCATAACTATAGAGGTAGCTCAGGGTAACATGAGCTACTCTAACTATAAGCTTTGTCAAAAAGGAAAGTTTTAACATTAGTCTTAAAAGTAGACAGGGTGTCTGCCTCACGGACCAAAACTGGGAGGTGGTTCCACAGGAGAGGAGCCTGATAGCTAAAGGATCTGCCTCCCATTCTACTTTTAGAGACTCTAGGAACCACCAGCAGACCTGCAGTCTGAGAGTGAAGTGCTCTGTTAGGAATATACGGGGTAATCAGAGCTCTGATATATGATGGAGCTTGATTATTAAGCGGCTTTATACGTGAGAAGGAAAATCTTAAAAATAAAAAGTGTTATTCTTTTGAAATATTTAATATGTTTAATATGAAAACATGGGATAATATATCAATATTCAATAAAACCTGTTCATTGCAGAAAATTTACCTTTTACTTTTCCAGCTAAACATGAACAGGCGGATTAAATACAAAAGAAGCAATTCCAACTTTCTGGGGGGAAAAAGAACGGCTCTGATTTCCAGCACAAAGAGGGAATCACCAGCAAAGAAGGGAAAACACCCGCGGGTAGCAGCGTTCCTGTTACAATGAGCACCGTGCTCCCATTTATTCACATTAAGTTTATGTGCACAACCGCGCCCCGGCTGACAGCGGCTCCCATGAGGCCCCCTGCTTTCCGAGCGGGTTACGCTCAGGGAGAGGAGACGAGGAGATTTTGTAAATGAGTGCTTCCAACAACGAGATAAAGCTCTGTGATTTGACCGCAGCCAGGTTTGTTTTGAGAGCAGCCTGTTGCCTGCAGACTGCAAACACAACAACGGAGGATACAGAGACTGTTTGCTCCATTATGAAACAAGCGAGACATCAGTCAGGATGAATGCGGCTCTCAGATGTGTCCTTACTTGGCGCGCGTGTCTGTGTTTGCTTTACGCAGGGGATGGGAGGTAATTTCAACCTCAATTGAGGTTTTATTGTCCTGTTGTTGACTGAAGCTGACTGTAGCGTGTGTAGAAGTCAGAGATTGTTGTTAAATGTCCTGCCCCCCCCCAAAATATAGATAAAAAAAAGCAAATTTTTCCAATTTAAACTCAAGATTAAGCTCTTCTTTAGCATCTAAAATCAGAATAAACAAATGATCTATTGCAGAGATTTGAGACGGGCCAAAAATATCAGCGCAAGTTGTTTGAATAAGATGTCTCTGATAAATATTAATCCTGCTTTAATCTATTGTCTTCAAGTGATGGAATAAAACAATACAATCAAAGACATCTGGGAATGCCTCAGGAATTACAGCTCCAAGCAGGGCTGGACGAAAATTATATTAAATTAAATAACAATATACATCTATTATAGAAATAAAGGGTTTTCCTTCCTTATGCATTCTAGCTATTTAGGTTTATATTACAGTCGTTACATCCTCCAACCAATCACATTATCGATATCCATCAATATGATCGATATCGATAATGCCCTTTTTGAGCCGATTCTTCAGTTGTGCAAATTTTTTGATCGAGCCGAGTTTCAGCTGCATCGTGCATCCTGAGTCGTTGGCATACAGGGGGTAGCAAGAGCCAATTAGCCTCTGACGACCACCTCCCCATCAGGAATTGTACGGTCGGATGAAAATCAAAAGTGTTTGAAATTCAGTCGGCCCTCGTGAGGTGATCGTGAGCGCCTCCTGCTGTTGAAACAGAGCTACGAATGTCTATGAGACAATTTCACCCAACCTCGCGCACTGCATGACGGCCGTATGTGTGACAACTTGTAGAATTTCCAAGGCAGAGTGTTTCGTTCTAGTAAGCCTCATATTTAACAGAGAGCACTGACACTTCCACCTTTTTCTTCTTCTACTGTGTACGTTTGGCTTCCGGGTAGACGAGTCAGAGTAGCGTCATCTCTCTACGGGTCTGATATGGAGAGCTGTGAACTTTTAAACCCCGCGGTTTCATCGTACAGTCTGAGCTGCATCGGAGTACCACGATTGAAAAGATCGTACAGTGTACGCCCGGCTTTAGAGGCTCAGGAAACCTCTGCAGGAGTTTTCAGTAACTAGATAATTAGGGTGTGACTCAACAAGTTTCCAATATTTAGGTTTTTCACTATACTCTCATTTTCCAAGACGCTGATTTTTTTCTTTTCATTATCTGCAAACCATAATCATCAAAATTACAAGAAATAAAGGCGTCATATATAACCCCATGTGTAACAAATCTGTATGAGTTTCACTTTCTGAATTGAATAATGAAATTCTTTTTTAAGCAACTGTATATAAACTGAACAAAAATGTATTATTCTTATCGTTATTTTTATAAGTATTATAATGAGCTGCATGTGATCCGGAAGTAAAGATTACATCTATTTGCAAAAGAAAAAGCAGCAGTGAGGCTTTATCAGCGTCTTATCACTACCATCAATTATCTTAATTGTATTATCTTCATTTGTAACTGAAAGCACCAACAACCAACAATGTGTTAAAATCCCAATAAAACCCATTCAGGTTGGTGGATATCATGTGAACATCTGAAAGGTTCGATTAGTATAAAAGATTTATTGAAGTTAATTTGCTAAAAAAGGCACATAAAGGTAGATATGAATTGATCTCATCCCCCCATGTTTCCTGGACACAAACTATGCCAATGAGATAATTAGATGATTTAAATACAACCGGTTATAAATCTTTGTGTTCTTCTGTGCTGGTGGATCTATAAAACCCAGGAATAAATGTTTATCAGGAATAAAAGAAATAAAATTGGAAGGCAGTGGGAGCTCAGATGTTTTTGTTCTGGCACTAGCGGCCTTTATTTGGCAGCGAGCTCACAGGAAATTGGGCTGAGCGAGCAAAGGTCCACAGGCTTGGACTGAAGCCTCCCTGCGCCTCAAATATTTACCACTGGAAACAAATCCTAAACATGCCTCGTTACCTGATCTGTAGCGTTCATCCCTGGAGCCCGAGGACCGCCGGCGGTTGTAGCGGGAGGACGAGGAGGGGGTGACCGGTGTTCTCCTCTCCTGGCCTGCGGAGGGATCCATTCCTGGAAAGATAGATCTGGGTTAAACTCAACAGACTCGTTGAGGTGCAAGAGAACAGCCACTTTAACTCCTCCACTAATCTACAGCCTGAATGTTTTTATTTTTCAATGCTTAGAACAAAAACAAAAAAGAGGCTTGCTGAAAGATTTAATGCAGTAAAGTTTACCAAAACCCATAAAGGTTTTCAGCATAAAGTCCATAGAGGATAATGCTTTGATATCATGTTGTTTGGAGGATTTTCTGACATTAAACAGAACTATGAACTTTGAGCCACCCTTCAGGCACCTCCACAGGTCACAAATTAATGCAATGACGGTTTCATCTTCATATAACCCTTTGTGACACATCCTTTAAAAGCCTCTAAACTTGTACTCTTGAGTCTTTCCTCTGGATTTTGCTCTTTGAACCAGTCTTGTTCTCCGTTCCTTCTGAAGGTCTCTTAATTTGGACTTTGGTTGCCTTTTCATTCCAGTAACTAAGTGGTCCCCAACCCTGGTCTTCAGGACCCACTGTCCTGCACCAGGATGAATTAAATATCCTCACAAAGCCAACATAGCAACTGAGATAACCAGAAAAGTTCACAAAGAAGAAACTAGGCATAAAAATCCAGTGTTGTTGAGAATTTTTAACTTTCTGAATATGATGCAAAAAGATACCAAAGAATATTTAGCCAGGATTTCTGCCTAAACCAAATTCCACCGACTGAACAGGCCTCGTTTTTTTTTTTGTTCTTTTGTGTTTTTTGAAACTCTCAGGAAAATGAACCTCGTACTCTTAAGTATGTGTGTTTATAGCTCCTAAAACAGGAACAGATTTAGGTGTAATGACCGTTCTTATAATTTGCAGATGCCATTTGCTAATTTTATGCACTCACAAAATATGCAGATAAGAACAAAAACCAGGGAATATTATTGAAAAGTAGGTTATGACACCACCTGACATAAGACAGAATGCATGAGTCAGTAAAGCGACACGTAACAGATCAGAAACCTGCGAGGAATGCAGCAGGTCAAGGAAGCACAGCTTATTTTAAGGAGACTGCTTTGGAAAATCAGCTGTAAAAACAACGCAATGATTTCTGGTTATAACGTCAAATACATATTTTGTTTAAACGTTCCCAGATACACTTGGAAATAAATCTCCTGCGGACACCGATCAATGAGTCTGATTATAACAACCTAACTGCAACCGACAGCTAGCGCCATTTCTCCACAGCCGCCGATGATCTATGACCGTCCGCCTGCGCCTCACACTACCAGCCTCGTCCGTCTTCATTAAAAGCTCTCAGAGAGCTGCTGCTGCTGCTCAGGAGAGGAGCTAAAAGTTGATTAGCCGAGCGTTTAATGACTACCAGGCAGCGGAGGATTAAACAGCAAGTCTGGGAAACTCCTTGCCCTCTTGTTTCCTCTGGGAGGGGGATCTGGACGGATGGATTTCCCCTTCTCCACATTCAGTACCTGGCCTCTGTTCTCCTCCTTATACAACATGTTAATCAAACAGGTCGTTACTTTCATCTATTTACAGTATTTTTCAGACTATAAGTCACCCTTTTTTTTATAGTTTGGCCGATCCTGCGACTTATAGTAAGATCTGACTTGTATATCAATGTTAAATGGTCCAACATGAACCAAGGAGTGAACATTATCGTCTATAGCTGCAAGAGGGCTCGCTAGGCCTGTGAAAACTATACCCTGCTCCGTTACCACTTAAAAATAAATTGAAACATTAAGTTTAAGTCAACAACGACTGAACACATGTTCGTATGTTGTTTCACGCTGCGGAGAGTTGCGTGGTGCAACTAGGAGAGAACCCTGTTATTTTACTGTCCATGAAGCTAATAGCAGCTAGCGCTAGCTTACAGCTCTGTTGTCCGTGCGTGTTACAACTTAGCTAATCTAAGTGAGCTTTATGTTGCTCTGAAACATCCGTGCCGTACTGTTAGCTTATAGCACGTAGCACTGTTACGCTCACGGTCTAATTTCAGCGTAAGTTTGAAAAACTTTCAGCGTAGTGGGCCGTTACGCTGAAATGCGCTGGATAAAACCTTCTGGTTGGAGCTGCTAATTTACCCCATTCACCCTCCCAGGTATGGATGCAGCTGTGTAATTTAATATGTTTTAATATATGTTTTTCTAGGATTGTGTGAAATAAATGTCTAAATAAATGCAATTTATAGTCCGGTACGACTTATATATGTTTATTTTACTCTTTATCGTGCATTTTTTGACTGATGCGACTCATATTCCAGTCCGAAAAATACGGTACGCATTCAATAAAGAATGGTAGCTAAATCTGTTCTGGTACACTAACATCTGAGTTGTTTCTGTGCATCTGCTGTAAAATCTTCTTTACTCTAATCTGCTACTATCTACACCTGCCAGTAAAGCCTAGAACATGTGTGACGTCTAGTCTTTGTGGAACCTGAATGCAACATGTTTGCATGCAACAGCCCTGCATACCACACCTTCGCCTCCGACTCCTAGCTGCAGGTAAAAATTCCCAGCTGTCACACAGGCAACAATCTTTGCATACTAACACAGCTACTGCTGGGAAATACAAGGAAGTAGTTGACATGCTATAATTAATACTTACGGCAAAGATGAGCAGACAAAAATAAACCCCTGAAGCTCTCCTTACAGTGAATATATGCTCTACTATCTGGGTATGCAAGAAAAACAAGCGCCCAGGTTGAATGAAAAAAAAAAAAACGCAGATCACAGATTATGATGCTAATGATGGATTTGCAAGGAGCTCGCATGTCCTAAGCACTGTCCTGCCTTTTGTTAAAAGACAGCAATATATTCATGCCGTTAATAAATTACATAATGAAGACAATAATTAAGTTCATAGTTAGTTGAAGTAAATCCATGCTAAAAACAGTTAAAAAGGTTTTGGGTTTTAATCAGAGTGAGACATCTCACCTTTGTCAGATACGTGAATTACATGAGACAGGGAGTGCTCCCACCGTAAAACTTTTTCTGATGTATTTTCTCCGGGAAAATCAGCGTTTCAGCAAGTAAACTAGAAAAAAAAACTGCTCGTGTTGAAGTTAAATGTTAAATTCCGTCTTGGGAAACATTCGTCCTCTTACAATAAAACCAAATTTATGAATAAAGCTTCTTTAGAGAACTCAAGAAAAGCCAGAATCGTGTGGGGAACTTTCTTATTGTCCACTGGCTGTCCAGTTTCACACAGTTACGTGTTGTGAGGACAGCACGGGCACTAAAAGGCAGAAGTGGAGTCTCACAACCATTACAGGCAGCTACCAGAGCATCCTACGGTTGGTCAAAACAGCAGATGAGGACAGTTCTAAACTCGGAGAACACTAGCAACAGTCCAAAAGGGCCACACCGTGAATTTGCATGAAGCCAGGATGCAACTTTCTGGCAGGAAGGGCGTTCAGACGTCACAGACGTTGGCAGAGGACGTGAGACTTCATAGACTCCACAGCAAGGAAAATTAAACTGTTAAAGCAGCTAACCAAAAACAGAAAAGAACCAATGAAATACAAATGTATAGAAACGTAGAAGTGATTTAATAAAAGGCACCCAGAGATTATCATCACTTATCAGAAATCTGGCCCCATGCAAATCCAAGATGTGATGCAAGGCAACATGGCCAAATTGACAATGTTCAATTCATCGATGAAGGATCATCTGCTCTGGAAACCTTTGGTCAGTGATTGAGTTACTGTTGTATGCTCTGATACCTTCCTGTAACACACCCATCTGCTCCTCATGTCAAGTCTACAAATGCCTTGCAAATCAAACCATTTACATACCCGTCATTTGTCTACATGTGGACCAAATAACATCAGAGCACACCTTCAGTGCTTAAGCTGCTGCTCAGCTTCTTTGGTTGTGGTCTCTGGCACTTGGTAGCCCTTTAAATTAAAAGCTTTAAGACTTTATTGCCGGAGAGGTGAATTTAAAAAACATCCCACACCATGTTTCTCTCAGTCTTTTCACATCTCCGCTTTGCTTTTACTCCAACTCACTCAGCTTTGGCTGCTTTAGGCAGGATACTATTCAAGTGATCCGGCAGCTCCTCTGCTTCTTTTCTAACATTATTTGTAGATCAGAGGATAAATAGTAAGAGAGCACAAAACATTTTTTTTATATGAATCATCATCTTGATCAAGTAATTGCAGGCTGTTGAGAAACAACTACAAATGTAAGAGGATTGTGATTTAGGTGAGATACTGACTGCTCCTTTTCATTGTCACTAAAAACAAGTTAAATAGATGTAAAATATTAGAAAAGTGATAATCCACTGCTGAAAGTAGGAAAAAAAAATTACCATGAATGTTGCCCAACAACATTTCACATGTCTACAGTTAAAGCTAGTTGGTAAACCTGTTTAGAGACACTTTTGTTACACTGGGTAAAATTGTCCTATCCTGAAAGCAGTAAATACGTTATGTATTCAGAATTTATTCATTTAAAAAAAAAAATCAATCTCTCTGGGAGCTGCAGGCTCCCACAGAGAGTTAGAGTAAAAACTCTAACCGATCCCTGCCGTTCGGTCCAAATGTCATAGATTGATTACAGTTTTGGTCCTGCTCTCACCCCCCTCTGTCCCTCAAGTTTTGGGGGTATCACGTTATCTATTGGTTGTCCCACATGCCAATCATCTGACGCTCTGACATAACACCAGTGTTCGTCCTCGTTTCTTGTTAGTTTCCGCTTGTATGGAGATAAATTTCTGCCAAAACGTTGCACACAAAAAAAAGTTTTGCACACAAACAAAACTTGTTTGCACACAAAAAGATATGTTTCACACAAAAAAATTGTTTTGCAAACTGTTCGCTAACCTTGCACTCAAAATATCATTTATAAGTTTTCCTCGAGCACAAAACGGTCTCTGCTCGCACAAAACAGCCTCTGCTCGAGTACAAAACAATCCCACCACCGCTGCGGTAAATTTGTGCCAAAAGTCACGTGATGCATTGAGTTGTTGTTGTTGTTCAGACTTCCCGACAGCAGGGGGCGCACCCGAAAGAAACTGAAACGCGCCGGTTTGGCTGAAGAAGAAAAACGTGATATCACAGCTAACAGCATTAGCACCCCACAGGTAACTTTCAAAGCTTTCCCGGTGACAAAGTAGTAGCTCATTATGGTGATAGATCATGTAAGATTTCAGTTAAAGGCCCTGCTATGTTACAGTAAGGGACCATGTTACTTTTTAGAGCAAATAACATGAAAGCTTGCCTTAGGTTGAACGCCATGCTAAAACAACTTTTGCTTTGTAATGCAGCCACTGTGGTTGGCTTCTGCTTTTACTGTGCTGTGTCAAATAAATAGTACCTGAGTGGATACCCAGATAAATGCATCGTTAACAGATTATCATGTGGTTTTTGTGTTGTTTTCAAATGACTGTCTATTGTTCTTATTGGTGTAAATCTAAATTGGTGTTTGGATTTGGTAATTTATCCTAAAACTGTCAAACCAATGCATGTATGCTTATGTGCAAAACGGATTCTTAATGAATTTAAAATAATTGCAACGAGTGGATATTGATTATATGAAAATTGGTAAGGAAATTAATTAAAAATTGCGTTTTCTAACATAAATATGAATGTTACAAGTAAAGCATATAGCAGCAGATCTAGATTATATCTCACTACCTTTCTAACTCCTTAATTTCTTCAAAGTAAAAATGAGGTCATCTGTGCCCAATTGCAAATATGTGTTGTGCACTTAATAAAATTGGTTTGGCCATGGCAAAAACCACAGCTGGAATTAGCCACATGAGCAGATATTTTCTTGAAAAGTTTGTTTTCATCCTAGTGGTGATTTATTTTTTTCTTTAACAGTATTATCCTTTACATAACAATAACACATATCTGTTTTCCAGCACCCACTGATGAGGTGAAGGCCATCAAAGTTCTGGGCTGGATGGAAGGCTCCTACATAAACTCTGGTAGTCTACCAGGTCGACTTCCATCACGAGACTACCAAGACTTGAACAATTCAGGATTTGATGGAATCTTTAAACACACGAGGAGTTGGGCTTGTTAAAAAATAACTTAATATGTAACCGTTTTAGTTCCCAGTATTTACTTTGATCAGTAACTGTTGCAGCATGTCCTTCATAGCTCTTAGTGGAGCCGTTTAGGCTAAAAAAAAAAAAAAGGTTAGGAAAAAAAGGCCAGGTTTGAGATTGTTCTAAATTTCGTCACAGTCTTACATGCAGAAATTGTTTTTCATAGTCCTGTTTTTGGCTTCATCCATTTCATCAGCCAGTTTTTTTTAATACAGCCTGTTTTATTGTTAATACATGGATTGTTTACTGGGAAAAACCTGGAGAATTAATGGAGTTCTTTCAGTCTTAATTTCAACAATAAAAGCAATCCTTGTGAAAAATGTGTATTCACTTTGATTAATATTGGTAAGAAATGAAAATGAAGACTTTATCAAAGGGTATGTTTATTATTGCAATGTGGAAAATAAAGGACTATTTAATTGTCTCACAATGTTTGCATCCTCAGTTTTAGTAAAAAAAGGGGTCATGTGCCCCTTTTTTTCAATAACCTCAGCATTTTTCAAAAGGTTTATACAGTACCTTACACATTTACTATCACAATCCTAGCAATTCTACATTTTTATTCAGTGAATACACTAACTTAGTTACATTTTCCTGGCTAGATTTTATTACTTGAAAACCTTTTGCAACAATGGTAACCAAAATAAGATTAAACTCGTAAAGTGTTGGTCATACTGGACAGTAGCAACATATATATATATATATATATATATATATATATCTGAACCGTGTGATTCAGAATGTCCCAGTGCATCCATGGCTGCCCTCAGTGCTACCAGTTGTTCGGGGCTCAACACATTGCCAGTTTCAGGAATAGTGACCCCACAGTGTGGGTCATCCAGCAGTCCACTGTCAATATGAGGCAGGCAGAGTCCCTGCAAGACAGATGGAGATATATAGAGAATAAAAAAAGAGGCCATAATTCTGTTGCTACAATTTACTGAATATAATTTAATTCATGGAGCTAAGGATTGATAAAAAGACTCCAAAATCCATTAATTATTTTAATAATAAACACATTTAAAAGAAAACAGTTTCAATGCCACCTCTCTGATGTATTCGATGTTTTGTTGTATTGGAATGATCAGATAAATTCATTTCTGGTTTGAAATATATGCATTGTGAGAAACTGTATAATAGCACGCACAAAAAAAAATCCATCTTACCTCTGTGATTTCTGGTTCTACCACAGCATGCTGGATGCTTCCCATCTCCCATAACTGACTGAGTGTCAGATTCCTCTCAGTTCTGAGTGAATGGTCATCTCAGCCACTGCTGATGGTGTGAAAACTTAGTTGTAGTCTTGTCTAAATAAATAGTGACAACAGAAGTTATCTAACATGTTTGACAGCTCAAGCAAACTGTTGTCCTCTCCTGAGTGCAGCACATTGTTGTATATGTTTGTTCCTGCGCACCACACGTCTCTCCAAACATGTTGAATTCTGAAAGGAGAGTTAAATCATGGTTTAAATACGTTATTTTTCAAAAGTCCGTTACACAGCATTTTTAGATCAGAGATAAAACTAAACAGTGCCTTTAACTGAAATCTTACATGATCTATCAGTGAGCTGTTACTTTTTCACCGGGAAAGCTTTGAAAGTTACCTGTGGGGTGCTAATGCTGCTAGCTGTGATATCACGTTTTTCTTCTTCAGCCAAACCGGCGCGTTTCAGTTTCTTTCGGGTGCGCCCCCTGCTGTCGGGAAGTCTGAACAACAACAACAACTCAATGCATCACGTGACTTTTGGCACAAATTTACCGCAGCGGTAGTGGGATTGTTTTGTACTCGAGCAGAGGCTGTTTTGTGCGAGCAGAGACCGTTTTGTGCTCGAGGAAAACTTATAAATGATATTTTGAGTGCAAAGTTGGCGAACAGTTTGCAAAACAATTTTTTTTGTGTGAAACATATCTTTTTGTGTGCAAACAAGTTTTATTTGTGTGCAAAACTTTTTTTTGTGTGCAACGTTTTGGCAGAAATTTGTCTCCATACGCTTGCTGGATGCAGATGCGCACTTCTAGTGTTTATGTATCCGGTTAGCTTAACAGTTAGCCTAGCCGTTAGCTTAGCCGTTAGCCGTTCATTGTAGCTCTCACCGTATAATTTAAACATGGCGGAGAGTCACAAGAAGAAAACTAAGTACAAGTCTATGAGAAGAAAAGGAAGGTCTCATTAGACAGAAAAAACATCAGAGTTGATTTGGGAGATTTTTGTCACGCGATCCCTCTGAGGAGCGGAAGACGTCTTGTGTCTTGTGCTTGAGCAGTTATTCAAAAAGGGACTTGGGGAAAGTTCTGTAAAAATCAGCGACCCCTGCTTTAACAATAGACAGAAATAAAGTGGTTTCAAGTTTCATCATGATGACTTTCCCACAGGCATGCACTTCCTCTGGACTACAGAACTGCTTCTAGAGTTTTTTAAGCTCACAGCTTGAGTTGCTTCATTATTTTAAAGTTTGTAGATGTTCCCAAATGATTTATGGTAGGGAAAGCTGAACAAAATTATCCAAATAAAGGAAGAGTTTGCAAAGGTTCTCCCAGATAAAGTTAGTACTTGGCAGTCACAGCCAAATGTTTTGGCACCGTTTCATTGTTCAATGATTACATGTTTCTGTGATAACAAAATCCCTTTCTACGTTTCAAAAGGGTTTAGTTTTTGAATAAATCAAATGTATAAACGGAAAGGATTTTTATCTTCATTACTCCCTAATTCTCTTCAACGTTCTGAATCTCTAATTTTGGTCCTAATCAAGACTGATGATAAGCAGTTCTTATTAGCGCTTGGAGTGGATCAGCGCGTTTTTCCACCTGCTCAGGTTCTGAGAGGGATAAACATCTACAGTTTTCTGACCAAGGGTCAAAATTGTTCTTACATTTGAGCCACTTAAGCCCTTTTTCTCCACCTGTCTTTGATCACAGCCTGAAAAGTGTGAATAATATCTGATTGTCATATTTTGAATTGGCTGAAACAAGCTTTTGATGCAATGTTCAATCTCCCATGCTGGATTGCTCAATTTATATATATATATATATATATATATATATATATATATATAATTTTTTTTTTTCCTTTTCTTTCCTTTTCTTTTTTTCCCCCTTAATATCTGTCATATTTTAAATTGGCTCAAACAAGCTTTTGATGCAATGTTCAATGCTGGATTGCTCAGTTTATCTTATCTTTAATATCAATTCAATTTATCAAAATAAAATTTGAATTGCATTTGAAGAAATAAATGCTGTGTGCAATGAGTTCAGAACCTTTGCACATTATTAATGAATCTTATATTAAAAAGGAAAGACAACATGCTTTTTCTATAATTTAGAAAGATAAGATAGGCTTTATTGATCTCACATTGGAGAAATTCACAAGACAAAGACAAAGGTAAATCATGCAGATAGATGTTTTTTAATTTTTTATTGCACAAATCTGCTCATTATTTTGTTATTTATATTCATTGTGATGTTAGTTTGCGTGTGTAAATCTTTCCATCTCCACACAAAGATATCTAGATAGTCAAATAAAGTTTAACTTTAGTCAAAGGCAGAAACAAAAAACTAAGTATAACGAAACAGAATAATTATAATTCTCTGCTGGAGTCCCTGTCCTTAATTAAGAAAACAGACAAAAAGAGCACAAATTTACAGAAAACCACAATTTAAGAGCAAATTTTACACACAAAAAAATGTGCTGACACCTAGAGCAAAATATTTGCATACATTTTATTTAATGGTTTCAAATTGAGAGTATTTTTTCAGACCCCGTCAAACGTGTATAGTAAAACAACTCCCCAGAAGAGGCAAGAAGAAATAGAAATTCATTGATGAAAAACACAATAGATGTCATGTGTTTGTGATCAGGCGTCTACATACAGTGACATAGCACTGTATGTAGACGCTGTGTCACATACAGTGCCCATTTTTTAGTCACATCCCATTGTTAGTTCTGAATGTCCTCATTTGATAAAATCATATTCTACACAATAGTGCTGATCTCAGCAGTTGCTCCATCTGAAAGCCAGAGTCCAAAGTAGAGCGGCTCGGTGAAGGTGGTCTGGACTTTGTGGAGGAGAGTCATGGTATTAGAGATGCTGTAGAAGGCCAGAAGACCTGCTTTGTGATCCAGGTACACTCCTACTCTGGAGGACCATATGCCCGGGATGGGAGTTTTGTTGTTGTTGTGCCTGAACTCGTAACTGTTCTTGAAACAATCGAGAGCCCAAGATTTGTTGTTCTGACCAAACATGCAGTTGTTGAAGGTCTCGGCTCTGCCGATGTCTTTGTAAGTCATCGCCACCAGGACTCCTCTCCCACTCCTCTCCACCTCCAGGTAGCATCGGCCATCAAAACTCTGATCACTCAGGACCTGCCAGGTGTATGCAAACCTTTCCGGGTGGTTGGGGTAGTCTTGTGCTTCGCTTACAAATATGACTTTTTTGTTCTCCTTGGCTAGAATCAGGTTTGTGTTTGTGGTGTCTGGATTCAGTGTGATTTGAGATGCGTATTGTAAGAAGTGAGCTCTGGCTTTCAGAACCTCTCTTCTGTCTTTCTTTGACCTCCTCAGTAATATGCGAGGATTATTCTCAACTGGAGGTGTTTCAACCTGTATAACATCAGGGTTTTCCCATTCTTGCTTGGAGAAGAAGTCAGGTGATTGTTTAACACTGGTTGGTGTAGTATTTTCGTCTCCACTGATGTACAAGTTCTCTGACTGCTGTCTTACATGTCTGCTCTGAGATCTGGGGTCCTGCAGGCCGGGTGTTGAAAAGCTAGGTCGGGGAAGCATGGGACTAACCAGGATTTGGGAGAGTCTGCTTTGTACGAACTGAGCGGTGGTTTGTTCAGTGGAGGTCTGTCTGCCAATGACCTCGGGTCTGGGATTCATGATGCCTTCCTCCAACTGTGGCTGAGGCTCAGCGAGCGAACCCGTGGCTCCAGTAAGTGCGAGCAAAATCTTTTCACATTCTTCTTCAAGAAGCTTGTGCAGATTCTTCTTGGCCTCTGAAACAGTGCCGATGACCCGCTCGAAGTTGCGCTGTCGGCGGATCTTGTAGTTCGGTGATTCTTTAGGTTCGCTCAGACGACACAGTTTTGGATACTTTAGCAGAAAATAAGTATGGTCTTCTGTACGGTACAGCTTGTCCATTTCAACATCTTTCCTGTTCAACTCCATGACGTCCTCCTCCACCTTATTCCGAGCTTTTCTGAACCGACCCAATTCAGCATCCTGACGAGAGGTCATCTTCTCCTTCACGTGAGAGAGCTTTTTCTCCATCGTCTTAATGAGCTCCGTGAAGAGCTTGTCAGTGGCGGTCAGAGCAGCATCAGCAGCATGACTTACTGCATCTTCCTCCTGCTTAAACGTTTGAACATGCTTCTTCTTCTCCTGGATCCTCAGCTGGATTCTTTGCCGAGCCGCCTGAAGGCTCTTCTGCCTCTCGGCCCTTTCGGCAGCTGTGGTGACCTTGTTGTGTCCTTTGTGGCCGTCTTTGGCGCAGACATAACAAATGCACTTCTGATCGGTCTGGCAGAACATCTTCATCAGTTCTTGATGCTCGGGGCAGATGCTTTCCTCAAGATCTGCTGTTGGTTCCACCAGCTTGTGCTTCCTTAAAGGAGCCACATCCTTGTGAGGCTGGAGGTGGGTGGCACAGTAGGAAGCCATGCATTGCAGGCACGATTGTATGGCCTTTACCTTCTTCTCAGTGCAGAAATCGCAGGCCACATCTCCGGGTTCAGGATCGCAGTCTTTATCAGCGGTTGTGTCCACTAACTTATGCTTCCTCAGAGGAGCGACATCCTTGTGAGGCTGGAGGTGGGTGGCACAGTAGGAAGCCATACATTGCAAGCATGACTTTATGGCCTTCACCTTCTTATCAAGGCAGAAATCGCAGGCCACATCTCCGGGTTCAGGATCAAGGTCTTTATCTGCAGTTGCGTCCACCAACTTGTGCTTCCTTAAAGGAGCAACATCCTTGTGAGGCTGGAGGTGGGTGGCACAGTAAGAAGCCATACATTGCAAGCATGACTTTATGGCCTTCACCTTCTTCTCAAGGCAGAAATCGCAGGTCACATCTCCGGGTTCAGGATCTGGAACCGCATGTTTTAGACTCTTCCTCAACTGGTCGACGACAAATGCTATCATGCCGTTTTTAACCAGGGTGGGCCTGGACAGGAAGATCTCCCTGCACTGAGGGCAGCTGTAGATGCCCGAACTTTCTTCATTGTCCAAGCCTCTGTTGATGCAGGTCAGGCAAAAGCTGTGACCGCAAGGTATGGCCACCGGATTGTTGAGCAGTTCCGAGCAGAGAGAGCAGCAGAATCTCTCTCGTTCCAGTTGAATCCCCTGTGCCATATTCGCCTCAGTCAGCAGCACTTACCAGACAACTGCGTGGGGGCAAATGACAAAATGCTCGGCTTCACCACGATATTTAAAGCTGCGAAAAAGAAGGCGTTTCAAGCTCTGCTTCATTCCTGAGGGAGGTATGACTTCAAACAGGAAGTTGGTCTAAGTTCCCGTAAGGTATGAATATCAGTTTGGGACTTTACCTGAATAGCAGGAAGAATATGGTTTTCTGACAGGTCTTTGTCGTCTTAGGCGACGCCCAAGTGGAAATATGTAATCAGTTTTCTTCGCGATGTGATTACTGATTAAAGAAGAATTATGAGTAAAATATTTTATAGAATTAGTGTACACTTCAAAATAATATCCTGTTACTAAAGATATGATTACTGGAAGATTTGGGGTAGGTGGTATAGTAGGTAAACATTATTTTGGTCTCTAAAAACTCATTGTTGCAGCAAAATTAACAACTTGTTTAGATAAACAAATATATGCCTGCTAAGAATAATGCCGCTTTAACATTACATAAACAAGAAGGAAGAAGCCTTAAAAAAAAACATTTTAGATATGTACACTGTGGCTGTCATTGGGTGCAACATGTTGGAGGATAGCAGAAGGCCATTTTGGATTGTTGTAAAACTGGTGCACACAGTTTCACAGCTTTTTACACACGGAATGTGGCAAAATTATGTTTTTAGAACTCAATGACGAAGAGAAAGCCAACAATATCCTACCGACCAATGACACACCAGCAATCTTTTCTCCACAGTATTCCAAAGTCAGAGTAATTTATATTTTCAAAAGACCACACCTCTGAAAATTGTTTATTTTGAGAATATATTAGAGCCACACCAAAAATGGAGAGGACATTGGTTATGACTTGAAAGCATTTGGTACAGTTAACCACGAGATCTTATAGCTAGGTTATCACATTTTTGTCTCGGCAGTGAATCCATATGCCTGACTCTTTCCCTTCATGCAATTACTGAGTGGGTCATTGGAGTTTGCTTGCCCAGTCTATGTGGACAAGCTAATGCAGTGTCATAAAGTCATATTTGAGTGACAAATTATATATATTTTTTTTCCTAAAACAGACAATATTGGTGAACCGCAAGGTTTTGTATTTGGTTCTCTGCATTTTAGCTACTATAGTTTACTAAAGTTTCCCACAAATGTCAACGTATGCAGATGATACTGATTTATATATATGTGCGGAAAACAACCAAAGGGCTGCTGAACAACTTTCTGCTTCAATTGTTAAGATTCTATACTAGTTATGTAACTCAGCTAACATCTTGATATAGTTAAATATGTTCTCATTCCTTTAAATGGAAATAAATACAGATCCAGATCTGAAGTCAAGTTGGCAACAAAACAACTATATGCTGAATACAATTACAAGAATTTTCAAACAAACAAAACTCAAAACGTTCCTTTATGTAGGTTATGAATAAAACCTGAGTAGGTACTGGGACACATCACTATCTTTTCTGTTTTTTTTTTGTGGTTATCTAAGCAGCATACAAGTTCTTTCTGGTTTGTGCAAATCTGACCTGTTACCAAACACTGTACCCATGTGTGTTTTTGACTAAAACCAGTTCAGTTACATTTGAGATGTTTTAAATAGCGAAAAGGTTGGAACCTTTTAACAAGCAATGTGAACTATCATGTTTTAAAGATAAAATCTGCATAATTGTGATGTTATGTGTATCTCAGAAAACAAACATTGTGGTGCTAAATCTCTAAAAAGGAAGCTGATATTGTGTATTTACATGTCACTGGTGTCACTGGTGAACAAGGAAGAATATTACTGACTTCAAAAGAAATGTGATACTTGTGATCATGTCAGATACCTTCAGGTAACAAAAGGCCACAATTAAAAATCACACAATAATGTGCAAAAATCTTGGGTTGTCTTCAATGTCTATGAATTCTGGATTCCAAAGAGAAATTATTTCTTGTAAAGTAATCTGGTAATAAAGTGATCTTGATCAACAGTTCTTAGAAGTGTCTGAAAGTCTTTCAAAAATCCTCTTTTGACTTAGGATGCTTTTTTCAGTCCATTTATAATTTGAATCGTCGCCACAGAAATCAGTGGAGCAAAGTTTGCAACACACATTTGTACTGCCAAAACTATAGACCACAACTGTACATAGAAAAAAGGACACAAGCTCCCATAATTACATTTGTTTTCAGCAAACTGCACAATTATCACAGAGGAAAAAACAGGCTCTTGCCAAGCCCATGGGGTTTTTACCTGGTCTACTTTTCTGCATTACATAAGGGTAAAGATTTATGGCCTAACAGGCTGAGCCACATTCAGCTGCAGAACAGTAGTCAGCATGTGACAGTACAATGTCAGAGTCGCATTTAAACAGCATGTGGGATTTAAAATTTTTCTTAGACATTAGTTTTCTGTGTAATACTGACATTGAACAATATATTTGGTAAGATAAAGCCGGTTGACACAATAGATTGGTTTGTATGTGAATAAATCGCCCATCTGGACTTGTGCCCATCTCCCCACTCAGGTGGGGTACATCCCGCACAGATCAGGTGACACATTCCTGTGTTTTTTTGTTTTTTTATTGCCCGCCGAGGCCTAATGAGGTTTTCTGAGGCTGAATCTGAATACCCTTATAGGGTAAGGACTCTTTAGCTAAAGCGTAAGTGTGTCAGCGGTCCCCATTATAGATGGGATAAGGGAAAAGAAGCCTGTATGCTTCTTCCTGCGGCTAGTTTAGCCTAGGAACCTCGCAACGTCCCTTACATGTGCCAAGAAGCCTTAAGGTATCCCACAATCCTTTGTGTGACATATATAAGCACAGGCTGTAGTTCATTTTTGGAACAGGAGATAGGATATAGGAGTTAGGATACATTATTTGGGTATTCGGATATAGCTTGAATCTGATTATTATTCTGTCAAGTAGTCAATGGCATCAGGAGGAGGGTCAGTGGAGGTTTTGGTGTGAAGTCTGTTCAGTCAGTGTAACGTTTTCTGAAGTGACGGAAACATGACCCCCCCCCCCCCCCCCACACACACACACACACACACATACACACACAAAGCAAACTCAGAACCCACAACAGGGCTTGAATGTGAATACCATCCATTTTCTCCATCTCACACACACCTCATTCCCCAACACAACATATGCTCTCTCCGTCTCTGTATTTCCCTGCACACAGACAGTTTTCCAGTAATAGCGCTGGCAGTGCCACGGTGTCCTCCGGATTCAAACGGCTCAGCTAGACTTCTAGATCACTTGTAGACTAGAAAGGAGCAAAAACAACCCGAAGGCCAGAATGTTGAAAGTTAGGCCATGTGGTCATGAGCAGCGGTGGAGTCAAGGTCGGTTCTTCCGAGACCAAAACAGAGGCCAAATCTGCAGAATCATACAAAACATTTAGGACTTTTTTTCCTTCCAAAAAAAAAAAAAAAGTTCTACACCCCAAAATGCAGATATTAGTTTAAAAGCGTTAATTACTCAACCAGAAGGGTCTACTGGTGTTAAACTAATACTGTATTTTACAGGAATATATGCACTTAAAATCCTTCAATTATCTCAAAAATTGAAGGTGCGCCTTATAGATAATTAAAGTTGTGCTTACTGACTGATTTTATGTGGTAAAATACGCCCAGAAGTCTGTTAAAATGTGTAAGTACAACTCTGGTTAGCAACGAAGCCGCTCCGCTCAATGGATATTCGGACCATTACGGTACACTGTGTCACTTCCTGATAGGACCCATGAGCTGTCTACAAGACTGCCTGACTGTAATGTCTAGACTTGAAGTGCATTCACGTAAAGGCCCCCATATACTCGGGTATAATTCACTCCGCGTAGGTCCACATGTACTCCAGGCGTACCCAAGACGGACTCCACGTAGGTTTCACACTATAAACTTCTCAGCGGCAAGAAGTCTTTACATGTTAAAGAACAGAAAAAGGAAATCGCTATGAATTGATTAAATTAACACTGGTTAAAAAGCCCGTGGTAAATGTCAAGTAAAACTAGATCTCTTTCCCCTCAACTAATGATGCTGAAGGCGCACCATCAAAGCTAGACTGCAGGTGGACTCGCGACTGCAACTTTTTTTTTTTACTTTGAGGATCAAATGCAGTTATTCAATCTGGAATTTATGATCAGTAACAATAAGGCTGTGAACGTAGCCTTATTGTTACTGATCATAAATTTGCAGATCTTGATCCATTCCAATTTGCTGCTGAAAGCTTATTTTTTTCTAGGTCTGAATGGCTCAAGACCGCAAAGCGAGCCTCATGCAAGGATAACAGAAGGAGACGTCACAGAGCAGTGTACTGTTTGCAGAAGTAATGGTGAATGTAATTATTTCTAGAAGTGTTCAATAAAGTTTAGTTCAAAAAAATAAATACTGGCCGGCATCTCTCCTTGTTATTATTAGAAACCTGTTGAGCATGGGAGCCGACGGTATCAAGACCACATCATAGGCTACGTTCACACTGCAGCCTGAAGTGACCCAATTCTGATTTTTTTGCCCATATGCGACCTGTATCTGATCTTTTTATGACAGTCTGAACAGCACAGATCGGATTTTTTCAAATGCGACCCAGGCCACTTAGATATGTGGTCCTGAATCCGATACGTATCTGATCTTTTCAAATGCGATCTGTGTCTGTACAGCCGGGTTGCATTTATCCGACCCGTACGTCACCGATACTCGACAAACGTCACTATTCTGCGTCCTGCTATGCAGAAGCGGGTAGAAACACGACACCCATAGCGGACTACAATGAGAAGAACAGTCAACGGAGGGAAAGCTCCGGTTAGAAAATAAATTAATGACCACAAATTGCGCACCAGCATTTTAATCCATGTTTACTTCCGCAAACACTGAGGACGCTTGCTACGTGTGACGTCATCGCGTCCTCGAGTGCGCATGCAGGACACTTAGGTTGAACGCATTCAGTTCACACAGGAGATCACATACAAGTCGCATATATTTGGAAATGTGAACGACCACGCAAAAAAAAAATCTGATTTTACAAAAAAATCGGAATTGAGCATTAAGACCTGCAGTGTGAACGTAGTCATAGTAAGACGAAGGTAAGAAGAAAGGAGCTCAGCTGCTTCTAATGTGTGTGGATGAGCAGTGAGAGACAGGAGAGTGACGTAAAAGACGGATGAAATAAGACATGACCGTTCAGACTGCACACGCTTTGATAGATATCCGATATGTATCCGAATTAGTGGTAAAAAAATCAGATTTTTGGGGGGAGGGAATAGATCAGAATTAGGCCGTTCACACTGCCATGAAAAAGACGGATATGGGTCACATTTCCCTGCTGTGTGAACGTAGACTATCATTGTTTCATGTTTTCCTGAGGCGGCTGCATGCGACTGTGCTCTATTCTGCTGCTTTTGTTTTTTAAGGCACATTTAGGTTTTTTTTTTTGTTTAGTTTTTTTCTTTTCAAGGATGTTCGTCTGCTGGTGAAGATCAAAGGGAGTTACATATTTGCTTGACTGACAAAAAGTACAGAGTCTGGGTTGTCAGAACACTGAGAGCCTCTGGTGAGTTCTCTGAATGCCTGGAAAACTTTGGATGCCTAAACTTTGGATGAACTGATCAATTTGCTGATAAACGTTACGAAACTTACAAAAAAAATGTCTGGTTATTTCTTCAGCAAAACAAAGAAAGGGGGTAAAAATGAGAGTCAAGACTGGGTGTCGTTCCAAAACTTTCAACCATGACGGTCAACAGACGAATGGCAAAACAAGAAAAGTTCCCAAAAAAGTCCTGGTCAGCTGACGACAGTCTGAACTGACACTTCCTTATTGTCTGATTACAGTAGCTGAGACGGAGCGTAATCGTCAGGAATCTGTACCAACTGGCTCTGTTTGGGAAAACCTGACCTGCTTTCATGGAAGAGTGCCATGCGTCATCCGCGTTAACCTGCTGCCTCAGGCAACAATTAACGTGAGTGACATGTCAGATCCTTTGTTCGCTGATCTTGAATGTGCAAAAGCCAAAAAAAAAAAAAAAAAAAAAAACAGAAAACACCTGAAGCAGAAGGTTCACATAATTGTGTCTTGTTACTTAATAAAAAAAAAAGGTCGTTCATTGCTGCAGGTATGTGCAGTCAGGCACCGCCTCACCCGTCAGCTGACAAAATACTAACATGATAAGATAAAATCAATTTGCCTGTTCGATTTTCAGTTGACTTCAACATCTTTATGGTCAAAAATCACTGGATTAGTGCATTGCCTGTTCAGAAACACAGAAGATGGGCGAGCTGAGGCAGTGAGCAGCTGTGCCTCAGCTCTGATGGCAGCTTTTCACACACACTGACGAATGCAGGTAGTTGGAGCAAGGACGACTGGAGCATAAAGATCCGCTCTTTTCTACCCGAGTGGTAACCTGTACCCAAAAAGACTGGCTGCGCTGCCCTTTTCTGGTTTCCATGCCTTTTTTTTCATTTCAATTTACTTTCTTTGCATTGAAAAGATTGAAAACATCACACCAGATCAAACCAGGACCGGTTTAAACTCACCTCCCTGGTGATTATCTCCATTTAAGAATTAAATTAGGACAGACCATTTTTACAATATAGTGGCCAAGATATTCATGAGAAGCAGAGACACATTGACTTTATACACAAATAAAGGTAACAGCAAGCACAATTTTGATTAAAAAAAAAAGAGAGATTGGACACTCACAAAAAAGAGAAAGATTTTAAAAGATCAAATTTGACCCATTTTAAATATTCTTTTGTCTGTTGCAAAGTTGAACAGGAGCTATTAAAAAGCTTTTAAAACTAAAATTGAAAGATAAGCCTCACATTTAGGGTTCATACATTAGTAGATTTGACTCCAGGCATGAACCTCGCTGTGTTGCTGGGCGTATAATTAGGGTGATTTTACGGCAGTCAACCTGCTGGATCAGTTACACCAGGTTCAGTCACAGATCCGTCCTCTGTGGCTGTTTTCATGGTTTCTGCTGGCAGCTAGAACCTGATCCCGTTTCCCAACAGTTCACCAGTTGTTCTTGGTGCAAAACCCACAACCAGCAGTTAGGAAAACATAAGAGTGGTAAAACAGTACTGTTTACACATGTAGTCTTGAATCTGATTCTGTATTTATTGTTTCCTTCCAACCAGTGAATTCAGCTTGAATTCAGGTGTTTATTGAACACCAAGGTTCACTCCTTTATTTTTGCTGCATATGGAAAATATTTGGGTTTGACAGCCAGGACTGACGTGAGATCAGCATTTCAACACCGGGCATAGGGAGGTAAGAGCAGGATGCTGCAGCACCCCCTGCTGGTCAGGTCAGTAATCCAGGAGTTAACGTGCATAGGCAGGATGCATTTAAAGCCACGCAAAAGCAGATTTTGCTTGTCTTTTCTGAATTCAACATAAAACAAGACATAAAATAATCGGTGCAAGTGTTAACAGGATAATATGTTGAGCCTGTTAAATTTACCTAAACAATAAAAAGTGGAGGATCAGTCCAAAACTTTCAAATTACTCTTCATATGTATCAGAAAGTGGCCTTCCAGTCCACTTCCTGTCTATTTTCAATACCAGTAAGGTGTTAACGATGAAGTCAGAGGAAACCCGAGGTGGAAAGAAAACTCTTCCCTACAACGTATGGACATATGTTTATGCTGATTTCAGGCTGGGAGACAAAGAAAGAGAGCGTAAAAATTAGGTGATAACAGGAAGGATGACCAAAGTACAGCAAAACAGCTCGTCTAAAAACTTTCAGTCTGTTTCTGTTATGGAACATCTGAATTAGGAAATGTTGTTAGACTTCTGGAAACGTCAGAGTTAATGCAGGGGTCTCATTTTTTCTGGGACACCCATAGAGGCTTAACACAGGATGCTAAAACCTGTTTAAAATTCAAATTTGATCTTCATTTAGTCGTCGAACGTAACATTTTAAGACAAGACGCAGCCATGACTCTTTTCATAGGTCTGAGACATGTCTCCTTTCAGCTTGCAGTTCAGCAATAGACGTGTCGATGGTGTCGATCATCCCGATCCTGACATCCATCAGCCTGGAAAAGGTTACTGGACAAGGTTTCTATGTCTCAGGGAGCAGCAGTGACAGCCATTATCCATGAAAGGATAAAAGGTGGAGCAGCGGTGAACCTCACCAGGAGTGAATGAATTTACAGCTCGTCCAGTCAAACAGAAACCAGAACAACTTCTGATGCTCTGCAGGCCTCACAAAAAACGTATTTATTTATGTATTTCTAAAGTACTTTATAGGAACAAAAGGTCAACAAAGTGCTGCACGAATACAAATGGAAATAACTAATTTATAGAAAGACAAATAAAACACAGAACAAGTTAAAATAGACAAACAAGATGGTTAAAAAAAGAGTAAAATAGTTAAGAATTAAAGGATGTGCAAATCAGGATGTGCAAAAGGTGAACAGGTTTGTTTTAAGAAGAGGCCTCTTAGTTTCCGCTTTGATTTAGGGCCAGTAAGGAGCTGCTGGTTGGCAGACCTAAGGGAGCGGTGACCGGAGGCACAGCAGCTCAGAGATGTAGGCAGGGGCCAAGCCATTAAGAGATTTAAAAGCAAGTAAAAGAACTTTAAAACGGATCCTATAAAAAGGTACAGGCAACCAATGAAGGGAGTTTAAGATCAGGGTAATGCTAAAAGTCGTGCTGCAGCATTTTGCACAACCTGCAAACGCCTGACGGATGCCTCACTAACCCCAAAGCGGAGCGAGTTACAGTAATCCAGCCTGGATGTAACAAACGCACGGATCACCATTTCAAAAAGCTGCTTCCATATAAAAATATAAAAGGCTTTACTCTGGCTAACTGCCTTACATAAAAAATAAGAAAGAAAAATGGGCGAAAAATGCTGACATGGAGGTAAACCAGGCGACCCATTTAAAGAAAGTTAATAATAATAATAATATTTGTCAATGCAACTTTGTGCATTGCTATAAAAATGTTCCTCTGCATTTAACCCATTTCTCCAGAAGCAGGAGCAGGGGAGCATTCTGGGCCGGGGCTCTTGCTCAGGGACCCAGAATAGTAGTCTGTGGGATTCGAACCCGGGAACTAGCGGCCATATTAGAGCTGAACACAGCTCCACTCACTCTCTGCCCATCTCCTGTATGAGTACAGCTAATAAAAGGCACAAAATCTTGGCAAACATTACATCATATCTGCCAAGATGCATTTTGATGACCCTGAAGACTTTTAGTGAAATAAATCCCACGAACCGATGACACAAAAGTAGAACTTTTTAGAAAGCGTGTTGGGAAACAACAAACGAGACGGCGGTAGCTCGATGTTCTGAGGCAATGTTGCTGCTTCGGGGATCCTGAACCCAAAACTCTGCTCTCCTGTAGAAAAACAAAACTCTCCAGCCATCTCTCTGTGGCCTTAAACTCAAACACATTTGGGTTTTACTGCAGCACAAGAACCTGAAGCACACCAGTAAGCCCAGATCAGAAAAAAAAGATGAACGTGTCGTAGTGGCCTAGTCAAAGAAATGACGTCACATGGCCTTAAACAGGCAGGTCATGCCGGAAACCCTCCAACAAAGCTGAATTAAAACAAGCATGCCTTGATTTTTTTTTTATTTTTTTTTTAAATGTTTTTTGTTTTGATTCTGTTCCTGACATTCTGTTTTTTACCCTTCTGTACGGCGACCTTGAGTGTCTAGAAAGGCGCCTTTTAAATAAAATGTATTATTATTATTATTATTATTTCAGTGTCTGTACGCGATGACTCATATGAACTACATTACCCACAAGGCCCAAACAGGAAGCAGCAGATATTGCTTTGATGACTGAATCATGACTCTGCTGTTGATGGCACCGGGTTTAATCCACCCACACTGTTGGACCCGAGCTCAAAAAGCAGAACTGCTGCAGAAGATGAAGAGAGGACGTGAGTTTTACCTGCAGTCTGAGGGAAGTAGGCTCCAATCAGCTTGGACCGCTTCTTTTCATAGCCCTTCTGTGTGATGTCGCCTACGAGAGAAAAAAGAGAGGCCATTACATTCCTGGAGTCACTGAAACCCTTTAAAAACACACGGGTTAAACCATTGTAAGAAGATCTGATCAACACTTCTGGAGGTCGATTGTTGGAATAAAAACAGGACTTCAGGTTTATTTAAGGTCATTAAAAGCTGCTGGAGAAAAAAAAAAACTAACAAAAACATTCCTCACACTCCACCGACAGAAAACCAATTAGGAAAAAATAAACAGTGACACTGAGCTCAAATAAACACGTCTGACCGTAGAGAGAAAACACTTTGGGTTATCACAATATGCTTAGTCAGCGCTTTTCTTCAGCTGTGGTGCTGTAAGTTTGCAGGAAAAGGGCCCGTCCAACCGGGACCTGGATTATCACGGGTGCGTTCGATTCAGCCCAAACAGAGCGCTACCAAAACTGCAGATACGCTCCCGAACTTCCAGGGAAGAGCAGCAGACGTTTGACGCTTTGTGGCGTTTCAGAGAAACAAATACTTTTTCCCGTTAATGGGTGGTTTTTCTTCCCACTGTTGCTTCATGCTTGCTCAGTATGAGGGATTGCAGCAAAGCCATGTACAATGCAGATGACTCTTCCTGTGGCTCTACGGTTCCCCAGGAGTGAATGCTGCTTGTCGGGACTTTGATGCAATCAACTGGTTTCCTTATATAGGACATTTTTGACCAATCTGTATAATCTGATTGAACTTGACTTTGTAAAGTGCCCTGAGATGACATGTTTCATGATTTGGCGCTATATAAATAAAATTGAATTGAATTGAATTGAATACTCAAACCCAACAGAGCAGCAGCGACAAGCACATATTAGGATAGTAAGGATTCAACAAAAAACAATCTTACAAGGGAATGGGACCACAATGAGCGAAGCATGCTGGGAAATCGTGTTCCTAATGGTATTTTTTTCACCACTGGAGTTGACAAACACTTGGAGGGAGATATATCTGAAGATGCTGCTTTGCTGCAACCAATCTGTGCGGATAAAAAAAGGCGAACGGATGGCGAGAAGTTGTGATGTTTAACGTTCCCGCAGATAAAGATCAGCGTTCTCAGAGAGCTCCTAGCTTAGCCTAAAAGCTCCTGCTAGGAGCCGAAGCTTCAGAGTAGTTCAGATCTGAGGAAGGAGACGACAGACATTTTTATCCTGCTGAGGAGGCGTGGCTGACCCCGTCGCTAGGCGTGGTTGACCCCGTCGCTAGGCGTGGTGTTGTCTTTTAAGAGCTGGGATTGGTTGATAGTAGAGAAAAAAAAAACACCCAGTGATCAAATGAGATAAATTAGTGTCTCATGATGATAAAAAATAGCTACACTGCAAAAACAGAACTAAAAATAAGTAACATTTTCTTAAAATGAGTGTATCTGTCCAAGATTTGAGCAGGTAAATAAGATGATCTGCCAATGGAATAAGACATTTGCACTTAAAATAGGAACAACTCATCTCCATCGTTTTATTTCAAGTGCAGGATGTCTAATTATCTTATTTTAGGGGTCAAAAATCTTATTCCATTGGCAAATAATCCTATTTACCTGCTCAAATCAAGGACAAAAACACACATTTTAAGAACATTTTACTAATTTTTAGGTCTGTTTTTGCAGTGTAAATTTATCACTCAGCATCAACATGTTTTAAATCACCTTATTTAGATCCTCATCCTGACTTGCTTATTCTTATGTTTACCACCTTTTTCTATTTGATATTAACGTGCGCTCACCTGTCAGCATTGGACTGGGATCGCCTGCTCGTAGAAAGCAGTTGTACTGGACAAAAGGTCCGACATGAAATGGAGACGAGAAAGAAAGAAAGAAAGAAAGAAAGAAAGAAAGAAAGAAAGAAAGAAAGAAAGAAAGAAAGAAAGAAAGAAAGAAAGAAAGAAGCACGGTCATCTCTGGGAGGAGGAGGCCTGTTGAAAGTTAAATTGGTCCCTGGATCGCAACATTGAATCTTATCGCCGCGGATCAATGCGCCTTTTTCTCGCCGCGTCTCGGCCTGGACAGTGAAGCGCTGCTTACAGCCACACAGGTAAACTTCCAGATGACCATGTAGACTACTGACATCATGCAATACATTAAGTACTTTCTCACCTCGTTTATAAATATATATTCTATATAAATATCTCCAATTTTTATTCATGATAATCCAACATTTTTTACTATTAGTCATTTACCCTCATCCCGTCGGGCCGCTGCAGATTAATTTCCTATTACACTGCAAAAAGGGAACTAAAAGTAAGGAAATTTTTCCTTGATTTGATGAACTAAACCGGACTTCATGCCAATGGAGTGAGTGTTTTTACCCCTAAAATAACATAATTAGATATCCTGCTCTTGAAATAAGATGATAGAGATGAACTGTTCTTATTTTCAGTGCAAAAATCTTATTCCACTGGCAAATAGTCTCATTTCCTGCTCAAATCAAGGACAAGTACACTAATTTCAAGGAAAAATTGACATACTTTTAGTTGCCTTTTTGCAGTGTAAGGGAATGATACGTTTTTCTTATCTAAATATTGTAATTTATGATTGTTAAAGAAGTTTATGAGCTCAAAATGCTGCAGCAAGAGTTCTGATGAAAATCAACAAGAGGGATCATATTTCTCCAATTTTAGCTTCCCTTCATTGGCTTCCTGTTAAATCAAGAATAGAATTTAAAATTCTCCTTCTAACGTATAAAGCCCGTAATAATCAAGCTCCATCATATATCAGAGCTCTGATTACCCCGTATGTTCCTAACAGAGCACTTCGCTCTCAGACCGCAGGTCTGCTGGTGGTTCCTAGAGTCTCTAAAAGTAGAATGGGAGGCAGATCCTTTAGCTATCAGGCTCCTCTCCTGTGGAACCAACTCCCAGTTTTGGTCCGTGAGGCAGACACCCTGTCTACTTTTAAGACTAGGCTTAAAACTTTTCTTTTTGACAAAAATTATAACTAGTGACTCATGTTACTCTCAGCTACCTTTATAGTTTTACTGCTATAGGCTTAGGTTACTGGAGTATATCAGGATCTAATTTTCTCACTATATTGAGTTCTACTGTTCTTCAATTATGCATTATGTGTTGTCATTTCTGCTTTAACTTTCTGTTCTCTCTCTTTTCTCTTCATAGTAGGTACACCTGGTCTGGGGTTCTGTTAACTGTGACATCATCCAGAGAAGACAGCTCACCCGCTACTACCATCTAATGTAGAACAGATTACTAGATCAATGTGTGCTTCTGTGCTTTTTTGTCTCTCTTGTTGTGTCTCTGCTCTGTCTTCTGTAACCCCAGTCGGTCGAGGCAGATGACCGTTCATACTGAGCCCGGTTCTGCCGGAGGTTTTTTTTTCCCGTTAATGGGTGGTTTTTCTTCCCACTGTCGCTTCATGCTTGCTCAGTATGAGGGATTGCAGCAAAGCCATGTACAATGCAGATGACTCTTCCTGTGGCTCTATGGTTCCCCAGGAGTGAATGCTGCTTGTCGGGACTTTGATGCAATCAACTGGTTTCCTTATATAGGACATTTTTGACCAATCTGTATAATCTGACCCAATCTGTATAATATGATTGAACTTGACTTTGTAAAGTGCCTTGAGATGACATGTTTCATGATTTGGCGCTATATAAATAAAATTGAATTGAATTGAATTGAATTTCCTCCACTGTTTAGGTGGTGGATCGGCCAATCAGCGTCCTCCTCACTAGTCCTAACATTTCATCACTTTAGGAGCTCTCTGGAGAGCTTTGGGAATAACTTTTAATCTTACCGTTGATCAAAATCCCTCTTTAATCCTACGGAAGCAGTAAAATCACACAACTGACTGACATTGTGTTTTCTTTGTTCATTCACTGTATGACCATGACACAGAGCCCGTTCTGGAGGCATGCAAGTCTATTCTCCCCTGACATTAAGGTCTTGTGGTTATTTTGTGTCCAGGGACTTCATGCACAGGGATCTGTCAACAGACAGACAGGCAAAGTTTTCAAATTTCAAAAATAAAAAGTACTACTCTGTCAATATTATGATAAATGAGCGCAAAGCCCGCAGCACTCTGCAGAATGCCTGCATGCACCAACTCTCCAAGCTGAATTCAGATGTTACGGGAAAATTCTTGCTGAGTCGGCAGTCCCCAAGACATTTGGATTGGACGTGCGAGAATTAATAAAAAAAAAAAATAAGACGGCAAAGAAAAAAAAAGTTAACCCTGAAGTGAAAAGAAGCCATTCTGAATGCTAAAAATTCCCTTTTTAAGGCTCCAGTGTTCAAACTATTAATATTAATTCATCACAAAAAGCAGCTTGAAACAGTGTCGACTTTTTTAGACCTTAGTTTGTTTTGTTGGTGCATTATTTTTTGAACACCACAGGATATTTAGACTAATGCAGGTGAGTTTGTTCGACACGCCGGAGCTTGCAAAAATGACATCTACAGGAATAAAGGCAAAATAAGCACACTATGCTGCAAATAAGACCGAATAGATGATCAGTAATTATCCGTCGCTGTTAATAGAGAAAGTATCCGCTGCTGCAGGTTAAATGCTCTCTCTCTCTCACACATCGTCTGATTTGTTTCCTTCAACTGAAACTGACAAGAGAGAAGATTTGTGCAGCTGGAAATGAGAGGAGCAGAAAGTGAGGAGCTGTGTCTGACATAAGCAGCGAGGGAGGAACAAATGAGACCAAAAGTGACAGCAAAGCAGCGGCAGAGCCGTCGAACGTGGAAAATAAGCCGTTTGCTCGGCTGACCTGACAAATCCCTCCTAAACACACGGACACATGACTAACTGGCTCGGATCACGAAGCTGACGTCATGCGTGCTGACGCCGCCGGCACCACGGGGGTCCGGGTGTGTGTCTGGTGGCATGGAGGCGGCACGCGTGGCGGTAATTAGCATCTCTGATAGGGAGTCCAGCGCCCTGCAGAGACCAGGAGGAAAGGGGCAAAAGCTTTAGTTTGAGCAGAGGCAGAGAGAGGCTGAGGGAGGGGAGCAGATGGAGGTCTGACCTTCTCATGCTGCAGCAGTCTTCCTCAGGTGTCACATAATCTCTGGCTGATTTTAAAGGGTTAAACCGGTTCAGGTAAGAACTGGCAACAGGCTTCAGTTCAACCTTTAGGTAATCAACAAGCTGCAAAGATTTGCACACAAATTGCATCTTTCACTTTGCCTTCTCCAGAGATTTAAATAAAGTCTTTTTGAAAATCATGTCAAAAAAGGGAACAAAATAGAAATTAGAATTTGTTTTCTTTCATGAAACAGCAGGTGGTGAAATTAAATCAGTTTTCAATGCCTGTGAACTAATTGCATAAACACATTTTTTTGTGTTGCTTTGTTTAGGGTGTAAATAAGAAAAGCTCAATAATGCACTGCAAAAACAGATCTAAAAATAAGTAAAATGTTCTTAAAGTTAGTGTATTTATCCTTGATTTGAGCAGGTAAATAATATTATCTGCCAATGGAATGAGTATTTTGACCCCTAAAATAAGATATTTAGACATCCTGCACTTGAAATAAGATGATAAATTGTTCCTATTTTAAGTGCAAAAATCTTATTCCATTGGCAAATCATCTTATTTACCTGCTCAAACCAAGGACAAATACACTCATTTAAAGAAAATTTTAGTTATTTTTAGATCCGTTTTTGCAGTGTGCGGCAGTCTTATGAAAAGAATGCATTGAACTTCTGCAGCCAGTTTTCTGCATCTGTTAGTCAGGCTGAGGCCAGATGAGTGGAGGAAGCATCTAACGCTTAGCTGTTAGGTAACCAGGCTACAAGGATTTACTTAGCTTATTCTCATTAGAATGAAACAAAATAAGTTATTCTAGCTGTAGCTTTAGATCAGAAGTTCATTTCTTATTAGGAATTGAAACAATTAAGTACTGCGATTTTATGCTTTCTGTGTGTTTGTTAGTGTACAAATAGAAACAATTAAGCTTGTTCCAGCAAAACTAAAGAAGTCTAGTTGTTAATGTTGTGTTTTTTCTGCTCAGTTACAGCGTTCCACCCTGAGTGGACACATTTCCTCAGCTAAATAGCCTTCCCGTTGCAAAAGAATGTGAGGTTGGGTTGCTGGTTTGTGTTGAAACAGCCAGCTGAGATTTTATGGAAAGGCATCCGGCGTAAAAACTCTGCCAAGTCTGTGTGCAAGTTGTAAAGAGTTGCTGTGGGGACCCCTGAATGGACTCAGATAGAGAGAGAGAAGCAAGCAAGAGAGGCAGCAGCAAGCAAACTGCAAAGCTAGATGTGAGCAGGATGAAGGAAAAAAGAGAAAGAAATAAAAGAAGAGAAGGAGAAAAAAATGTCAGCAGAAAATGAGAACCAGCAGAGGAAGCCAGAGGGTTGGGAGTGTGTTGCATCTGTGCAGCTCCTAGGAAGGAACATTTGTTTGGATCTTTCCACATTTGAAAACTAGACCTAGACTACAACAACAAAAAAGTTTTTAAAAAAGAAGCTCCGAAACCAAAAGTTCCCTCTCTGATAGGTCAGAATCGATGTGTGGTCATTTATTATCATGACTACTGAAATGTAAGGAAATTGGACGCAGATTTAATAAAACAAGGCAAGGAGAGAAAACACTAAACAAGCCTGAGTAAAACAGGACTGGATAGTTTAAAACTCGTGATTTCAGGAAGCTTTATTCCAGATGGGTGGTCCGCAGGGCTGTGTTCTCAGCCCAGTGGTCTTTGTGTGACACACACAGCTTTAGCAATATCGCCAAAGAAACCAGCAACAGAGGAATAACAGACAACAGCAAACAGCCAACAGAGGACAGGCTCATCTGACACCCTGGCATATTCTGCATTTTCAAAGACCTTCTCTCTGCATAGTCATCAACAACTATAACTAAAACCACGGTAAAATATTTACCCTAAAACTTTTTCATATTTTCTAAAACAGACAAAAATGACTGAACATTAATTCTTTATTCAGGCCCACACCCCAAAATATAAGAATATTTTATATGAGCTTCTTATTAACAAAAGATTTCAGCATTTCTTTAAGGAAAAAAATTTAATGTTTCCACAGTAGCTTTGTAACACCTTGTTTAGCAAACGGCTAACTTTAGCTATTCTTCTGGACCAAAGGTGTGGTTTTACTTGTGCAAATTAAGCACTAAATGTGATTTTAAGGTGCTAGATTTTGCCGTCGAGGTAGAAAAAAAAAATCAAAAGCAGCCGATTCCAGTCAGCTTCCAAGCATTCGGTGCATCTTAAACCTCCACATTGCTGGTGCGAGCCTTATGCTGTGCGTCTCTCAGCTGTCAGACTAAATCTTTCCCTACGAAATAATCGTTCTAATCGTAGTAAGGTTGAATCGTTCACCTGTGGTCGATCTGTAGGAGAAGTTCACAGACAGCCGAATTACCTGAGAAATGTACAGCAGGTGCTGCTCCAACCAATGTCCTATTACCAGCCTCTTTATCGCCCTCTGCTGCTTTTTTACAGTCTGAATCTAAACAATTTCATGTACTTTAGGGCTCATATCTGCTGGATATTTGTGACGGGATCCTGGTGTGGCGAGAAATTATATTAATCAGTGCAATGCCCAATAAATCCTACATCATTTACCAAGGAAGGAATTATTATAGGAGTTTTTATTTTGTTTCACAGTGCAACAACTTTAAGTGGGTTACAGTTTCTGAAAGAGAAATTATTCTCTTTTTCCTCAAAAAACAACAACGTTTATACGGTGGTGTGCCAAACAAGCTTAAGACCTCTCCTATAAAATATCAGTCGCATTGTAAAAAGCACTAACACAGCGAGGAAGTAGTGTTTTTAATTTATTTTCCATTTGTTTTACTGCTGCACATACAAATGGTTTTAAAGATGCTCACCTGTACACTGTGACTTCTCCTGCATTGTCTACATTTAAATTGTTTACTTTTAAATCACTGCTGCACCTTATACTGTAACTTAATTTTTACTGCAATTTACAAGCTGTATGCAACTAAATTTCATTCTGTACGCACTCTGTGCATACAAATGACAAATAAAGTTGTCTAAGTCTAAGTCTAAAAACTATTATTTATACATAATTTCAAAGAGGGTGGTCATAAATAAATATGGATGGGAGGAGAAACTGTCAGGAGAAGTTTGTCGCTATGAAAAAAAAAACGTAGAAGCACAATTTAAATCCCACAGGAGCTGGGAGGAAACAGCGAAGGGCTCCCTGAGGAAGGAGGGAAAGGAAAACACAAACACACGGCCAGGATCCAGCGCCGCAGCGGTTGGAGGCAGCAGGTGTTTACAGGAACAACAAGCTGAGTCAGGACTGAAAGCCACGCTCACAGAGACTCTGTTTGTCTCCACGCATTCAGGCTCTATGTCAGAGGGGTTCACGTTTCAGCGCCGTCAGCTCAACAGACGTCTCCAGAGTAAAAAAAACAAAAAACGGTTAAAAGGAATATTTCTGCTGTTTTGATTCCTGAGAACAGATTTTTTTTTTTAGCTTTTTTTCTTTTAGCCGTGTTGAAATTTAGCAGTGTTGCTTTTCCCTTTTTCTAAGAACAGCTCTGCACCACATGCACTGCAAAAACGTGGCTAAAAATAAGTTACATTTTCTTGAAATTAGTGCATTGTTCTCTGAATTGAGCAGCTAAATAAGATTATCTGCCAATGGAGTGAGTGTTTTGACCCCTAAACTAAGATAATTAGATATACTGCACCTGAAATAAGATGATAGAGATGAGTTGTTCCTATTTTAAGTGCAAAATATCTCATTCCATTGGCAAACCATCTTATTTATGAGCTCAAATCAAGGACAAATACGCTAATTTCAAGAAAATTTTACTTATTTTCAGTTTAGTTTTTGCAGTGTGGGGAGATGCAGGAGCCAAAAGTGAAAAAGTCTTAAAGCGACACATTTAGAACGTGTAAAATTCAACACCAAAATGTGTAAATGTTATTTCTTACCGTATATTTACGCAAATCATGCATACAATGTGACTAATGGACAGCAAACCTGAGTTAAAAGGATTTACGGTCCACATCTGGGGACTCAGAACAACCAACCGGTGGTCCAGTAGACCCATTACACTGCAAAAACGGAACTAAAAATAAGTAAAATGTTCTTAAAATGAGTGCATTTGTCCTCGATTTGAGCAGATAAATAAGATGATTTGCCAGTGGAATAAGACTTTTGCACTTAAAATAGGAACAACTCATCGCCATCATCTTATTTCAAGTGCAGGATGTCTAATTATCTTATTTTAGGGATCAAAATACTTATTCCTTTGACAGATAATCTTATTTACCTGCTTAAATCTAGGACAAATACACTAACTTTAAGGACATTTTACTTATTTTTAGATCCGTTTTTGCAGTGTACGGTACGAAAGTGAGGATAGAAAAAGTGCCATCACGGTTTAAGTTTGACCTCATGACGCCAGCGAGGAGATGAATCTGTAGGCAACGCGTGGCTTTATTAGCCGAGTCAGTTCCTTAATGAACAGAAAGTTAAATTAGTTCTGACCGAAACATGACGGCAAATGAATTAGATCAAAATTAGATCAAAGCCACCAGACTGATGGACATTTCTACTCAAACTCTTCACATTTTTAAGGTTTCCTAGCTGAAGGAGAAGCAGTTTTAATATTTTCCCAACAAAACATTCAGAGCTTTTCATTTGGAGTGAGTGTATAAACGTTGCATGGATAAAATTAACAACTTTCAGATACTGAGATCACTAGTTTCATGTAATCAAAGCTCTTTTTCTAGATTAAAATAGAAAATAGCAGGACACCAAAAATGTGAATGAAGCGGTTTGACTGAAAACACGTCATCTAACAAGATCATACCTCCGTCTAAGGATCAGCCTTTCTCCCGTTTCAAGGTAAAACCATCTCTAAATATCTTTAAATGAGGTCCTGAAGGACCCCTCCCCCACATGTTGCTGTGCACTGCCAGGAAGAAGGCTGCTCCGATAACCCGTAGCTTCCAACAAACAACTTTGACTGTTTGGAAAGATTTCCAATCAAAGAATAAACCCAAAAACAAGGACAGCTTTGCTCCACTTCACTGGAATGATTTCCTTTACAGACGACAGAGGAATCATCAAAGAAACAACATTCTAATGGTAATAATAAGCAAGATACTCCTAGGAAGGGGATACCAGCTCATCGTTATGATGCTCAGGTTTTGTGAAAGCCACAGTTTGGCTGGTAACTTTCTAAAAAGTAGAACAAAGAGTTGGAAGAGTCAGGACACTGCAGGCTGCTGCCCAGCTGAGGCGGACGAACTCCTGAACCCCTCCAGGCTCCCAGGAGAGCGTGCTGCAGACGAGGAGCGGACGAACAAAGAGCAGAGCCGGTCTTCAGAATTATAATCAGGTGTCGTATTAGTGGCTAGGATCAAATCTGCGTTCTTACACTGGGTCAACTTGTTACACTCTCTATATTACCACATAAAAGACAACATAAACTAACAACCCCATCCTGGTCTATGTCCACCTACATACCACCTATAATTAACTCTCTTTATAAAACATTAAGTGCATTTACACACTTTCTGGGTCCTCCAGCTGCTTTAATGCATTGCCTTTTTACTGGTCCTGAATAGTTTTAACCAGAACAAACAATGTCGTTTAAAGGAGTTGATTCCCACTCAGCGAGGGGTTCCACATGCCTACGTCAGCACACGGCGCTTACATCCTTTGTTTACTCAGAAACAGCTGCAGGGATCATCCTGCAGCTCTAAAAAAAAAAAAAAGGCCCAGCCTGACATCACAGAACGAGATGCACCCGCTGACACCGGAGAAACTTTGGTCAGGCAGCAAGAAAAGCAGCAAAAGCACGGAGGAACACGACGGGTTTAAGGCCGAGACCGTTACTCCATGCAAGGCAGGAGGAATAAGAGCAACAACAGGCAATTATAAAATCAGGTCTTCATGAAATTAATCTTAAAGTTTCAGAAAACTGCAGCTACAATGAAACCCTCCCGCTACTCACCGAGCACAAACGCTGAAAGTGATCAGGAGTTAAAAAAACATTCTTCGCCTGAGGTCCAGTGTGTGAAAAAACACCGGGTAATTATTCCCCATCCACACACACACACACACACACACACACACACACACACACACACACACACACACACACACACACACACACACACACACACACAAACACACACTTTGCTAATTAAACGCACACTCAGAGAGAAACAGCTTATTGTTTAGCGAGAGGAGCAGCTCAAGCTCTTCTGCAGACAAAAGGCTGAAGGTGTTTGCTGACATTTTGGTGCCGTCTTTGTTGTTATCCCAAACGCACACCTGCAGGCTCCCGTGCACGCACCTGAGCACGCACCTGAGCACGCACCTGAGCACGCACCTGTGCACGCACCTGAGCACGCACCTGAGCACGCACCTGTGCACGCTCTGCAGCAGACCTGCTGACAGCTGCCTCACCACCCCCTGTGTTCAAAGTGATATGAAGGCCTGAGTATGTCTGAGTGTGTTAGTTTAAACTAAAAGCTCCTCCCTCCTCTGTTGGTCCGGTCCAGGCCGCCTGCCTCAGCACGGCGCCCGGCGACCTCAGCTAGATAAACTAATTAGTTTGTTTGTCGGCCGACTTCACGGGGAGGTAAGGGAGAGGATGCACGCTCCTTCGGGACGTTTGATTCCCGTCTCGTTTGTTTGCGCCGACAACAACTGCCCACCAAACCGAGGAGACACGTAATCTGAGGCGTCATTAGGCAACTGATGGAAACAAAAAAACAGGATCACACTGAAAGGTTTTCTCTTGTGTTTCACCCCCAAAAGAAAAAGAGATTTAAAGGAGCAGATTCGTCCCGTGAACGGGTCTGGGCCAAGCAGAGAACTGAGAGGACATCTGTCTGACAGCTGAGCTGCGACGCGACCAGCAGACAGTGACGAATATGTCAGGATCACCAACTTTAACCGCTATTTCACATGAGCAACCACAACATCTTGGCTTCAAAGTAAAGGAAGTTCGTCTTTTACGAGCGGTTTTCCCTCAAACTTCTGCTATTTTGTCTGGAATGTTCAACATAAAGGGCAAAGCAGAAGTTTCAAATCAGGCAGATTTTCTTCATGTTTACCTTCTGACAGGCTCGACTTTTCTTTAATCTGTTAAACTGGTTCTGATCAGTAGTTCTCCAGCCTTCCTTCTTGTTCTTCTGACTTTGGCTTCTTTTTTAGGCCAGAACCCGACCACCCTAAGAGTTAACCTCCGAGTCAATGGGAAACAAAAAAGGCTAATTAAGTCCTGAGGTGAACCAGGGTTGTAGCAACACCTAAAACACAACTTAGCCAAGCACCGGTTTCATTCTGGATCCGCCGGCTCTTTGGAACCAGCAGCCTGCCTCATTAACATAATTAGTTCCCATCGTTTTAATTAAATCTAAAAAATAAAGTACACACTCCAGGTTCTCAGCTCCTAACGAGCCCAACATTCGGCAAACTGAATCAGGATGCAAGTTTCAGGCTTTTTAAGGGTAGAAATACTGGGTAAAAAGCTACATTTACAGCAACAGTGCAGATTTTACAAGCTAAAACTCATTTATTTTGAAAAAAATATTAAATTTAAGACAAGAATCTAAACCTGTCCTTGAGAGATCTTACCAGCGGAGATATCTTTAAGGGCTTTCTCCTCCAAGGAACCTTCCTCCTCATACCTGGAAAACTATTAAGCGATTATTGAATATTTACCTTTATTTTATTTAAGGCATTTATAAAGGCCCTAATTCCGATTTTATACCAACAACTTCCCAGCGGCTGGAGGTCATAATTAGTCAGCATGGCTAAATTAGACAGATTTACCTGATAGCAGGAGTTGCTCATGCGGCGTTGTCACTTTAAACAAAAGTACAAGCTTTATTCCCTGTTTTAGTCCCGGCACTTCTCCTGTGTTAACTCTTTCTCATTTTAAAAAGGACAATGCTGTAATGTTTGAGTAAAAAAAAAATAAAAAATGGGTGCAAAGTCATTCTGAAAGACCTTCAGAGAGCCTGGAGAGCTTCTTGGCACGACATTTAAAAATGTGCAGATCTTCTTACGGAAACTCGACGAAGAACGCAAACATTTCCCAGATCCAAAAGCTCTGAAGCTGGAGGAGATCAACCGACCTAATGAAGTCCTCTCAAATCAAAACAAGTCCTGGAGGATGAGCTCACGTTCCGCATTCAAAAAACGAAAACAGACGCTCCGAAGGACAGAGAGGGAGGCAGAGATAGAAGAACGTGTCCGGGAGAGCTTTCCCACATCTTTCTGCAGTTTCCTGATGAGGCGGAGCTTCGGCAAACTGACCTACATGTCAGACGAGGAAAGTCCCCTCGTCTTGTGATGCGAGGGCAGCTCCTCGCTGTGGAAAATCTGGGTCATGGGGTCAGTGGTCCCAGCGCAGACACACAGAGTGTCGTGTGTCTAATGTAGAAGATTACAACACTAAAAAGACCTTTACAGAGAATCTGAACTGTGCTCACAGAGGCCAGCCTTCTGACGTGTGAAGCAGAGGAAACCATCTCAGATGATTCCAAGGTCTTTACCAGAGTGAGCGGCAAAAGTGTTTACACCCCGGCACCATGTTCACATTCTGCTAAGCTGGAACCACAAACTTTGATGGATTTTATGAGAATTCATTTGATATGTCAAATTATCTATACTTTTTGAAGGATTTTACCAAAAAAAAAAAAAGACAGGAATGTGTGGTGTCAATTTGAATTCAACCCCCATGACTCAGATGCCTCCCAATAAAGACGCTCTGTGAAGACCTCATTGTTTGTTCCAACAAACAGAAAGCAGGTCATAGATAAAGTTCTGGAGAAGTTTAAACCAGGGTTAGAGACTTTTTAGATCTACCCTCCTCTGTTAATGCGATGGCAAAACCACAAACCTACCAGGCAAGCATTTATCAGAAATTATAGATTAGTAATTATTTTTGGTAACTCTGGAGCAGCTGCAGAGAGCCACCGCTCGGGTAGCACACTGCAAAAACTGAACTAAAAATAAGTAAAATCTTCTCAAAATTTGTGTATCTGTCCTTCATTTGAGCAGGTAAATAAGATAATGTGCCAATGGAATAGGATTTTTGCACTTAAAATAGGAACAACTCATCTCCATCGTCTTATTTCAAGTGCAGGATATCTAATTATCTTATTTTAGGGGTCAAAATACTCATTCCATTGGCAGATAATATTATTTACCTGCTCAAATCAAGGACAAAAACCCAAATTTTAAGAACATTTTACTTCTTTTAAGGTCTGTTTTTGCAGTGCAGAATCTACTGACAGAGCAACTATTGGTCTTACACTCCAAAAATCTAATCTTTATGGGGGGAAAACAAATCATAAAAAGTCTCATTTGCAGCTTGCAGGAGACACATTAAACATGAAGAAGAAGAGACTGGGGCAGAGGTTCACCCTCCAGCAGGACAACAACCCTCAAAATACAGCAGGAGCTACAATGGGATAGTTTAGATCAAAGCAGGTTCATTGGTTAGAATGGCCTAGTCAAAGTACGGGCACAAGCTCAACACCTGAAAACTGATGTTCCCAGATGGTCTCCATCCAATTTGATGGAGCTCCAGCTGCTTTGCAAGGAATGAGCTTTTGGGTTTTTGTCTGTAGACGTTCAAAGTTGGTGGAGACAAACCTTAGAAAGACTCGAAGCTTCAACCACAAGAAAGCGGCTCCTCTACTGACTCAATGGGGCCGCTTACAAGAACCGCATGTCTGCAAGAGACTTTCAAAGTAAACAGAGCCTGTAAGGAGCGCTGCAAATGGGATGAACACTTCTGCAAATTATGTTCTATACTGGTCAAAACAAAAATAAATAACTAAGACAAAAAGGTTGTAAATAAGTTGCATATAAGTCAACATGGATCAAAACCATCACCGACTGTTGGATGATACAGGAACTGCCTGATGACCCTAAATCATAGGGATGCACCACTATGAAAATTTGGGTCGACATACAGTATATAGGGCTGGACGATACGGCAAAAACGTATATCACAATATATTTCTTATTTTCGGTCGATACGATATTACGATATCGAAAGAAGCAAAATAAAAGCCTCAGAAAGAATGCAAAGAATGCCTGCACAACTGATGCATGTACAACCATTTTCATCTATGGTTTGATCTATGATCTATGGTTTGTAACTGTTTTATGAAATTCTAATTTAGATAGATGTTATTGTAAACTGTAATGTAAATTGTAACGTAATCTTTTGCCGCTATCTTGGCCAGGACTCCCTTGAAAAAGAGATTGTTAATCTCAATGAGACTTTTCCTGGTTAAATAAAGGAATAATAATAATAAATAAAATTATTATTTTGCCATGTTTATAACACTCCTCCAATGTAACATTTTAGAAATATTTGCTTTAAAACAGATAAAATTACATAAAACCCAGAACATCGGTCAGTGACAAATGCTCTAATCATATATATATCGAAATATTGGAAATACTGAATAAAGTTATATCACGATATTGATATTCAATCATTGTCCACCCCTAACAGTATATATATATATATACAATTATAAAACCACTGTTATGGCTGGTATTTACAAATATATATATATTTTCTTTACCCCTTCAAACCGTGAATAACAACAACCACACCGCTGACAACATGTTAAAAAACGACTAAGATCGGACAATACAGACGTAGACATCGATACATATGGTGCATCAGTGGTAAACGATAGCACCGCCTGAACGTTACCTGCTTCTGCTTCTCCAGAGCCTTATCAAATGAGGCCTCAGGGCTCTGCTTAGCTCCTGGATTTAGCCTGTAGCCAACGTTGACTTTCCCCCGGTGGAAAAATGCAGCGCCGCCGTTTTGGCTGTTCACCCGCTGAGATCAGATCTCCGGATGCAAATAAGCTCCGCTCAGTTTTTGTTTCAGCTTACAGGTGGGGCTAGCTGACCTTTCGGCGTGCTAAAACAGAGTTCTTCTGTGTGTCTACCTTCATTTGCATGGACCTTTTTCCCGGTCCAGATACCACACCCGGACACAGATAGAGGTTTATGAACCAGAGGGAACAGATTTCAAGAGGCCTGTGAATCTGGTGGAAATTTACCGCCTCTGATTTTTCTTTTTTTTTAAATAGATCAGAGACGCATGGAGAAGAAAGTGGTCAAACAGAGATTCTGATTCGACAAATTCACCATACAGTCTGAGGGGACGAGGGATAAAATGCGAGCAAACATCTGTGTGAAGCTCCAACAGCCATATTAAAGTCCCAAAATAGACCAGGATAACCTTTGATACTCAATCCTGCTGAGGTCCGACACCCACACGCAAACAGCAGGCCTGCACCTGTGCTTAAAGCCCAGCCGGCTGTCAGTGCGGTGATATTTACCTTCAGGGCGGAGACGGTGACAGTCGGACTTCTGACAAACACATAAATCACATAAACAAACTGACTCGGTTTTACAACCTCACCCCCTGACCCGGCTTCTCATCTGTCCCGGCCGGACGGCTCCCACCATCGTCTCACCCACCAGGACGGAGAAAGTCGTCTCTTGCAGACCTTCGTGTCCTTAATGAAGGGGCTTTACAAACTGAGCAGAGCTAAAATCTGCTTAGGAGTCAAAATGTTTCATTCTGGTTCTCATCAAAAGTCTGGTCGCTGAAGATAATCATGATTAAAAATGAGCTTCCAGCTGCACAAATCCAAAATATCCAAAGGACTTTGGTGCAAACCTTTACCCCCGATCAAAAATATATCTATATATATACGAAGCCTCAATAAAGATTAAAAACAGAAAGCAAACTTTCAATCTTCACTAAACATGTAGTGTGCAACTACAGGGTTTAGTGATAATAACGATAATCATCTTTATCTGTCATTGCATTTTTTTGTACATTGCAATAAAATATTACTTTAGCTTTGAACCCATCCCTAGGGAGCAGTGGACTGCCACTGTGCAACCATCTGTGGGATTCAAACTAGCAGCCTTTACAGGATGTATATGGCTTGTTTCAACCACTAGGCCACCATTCACCATTATATACTATAAAAATATTCTATAGATACAAGTGTGGGCTTACGGTTTATTGTGAAAATTCCTACAGCTGTTTGAAAGCTACCATCCAGCTGGTAAATTTCTGTGAATATGCCTCAAGGTAGGGCTGGGCGATAAATTGATAAATTTACAATTTATTAGGATTTAATTTTTGGAAAATCAGATTTTTTTTATATTCAGCATGCAATGCTCAATATATGTTTAGGATAAATATATTGTCAAAACAATGTAAAAAGCAAACTTTTTTACGATAAGAGTTAGTTTGAAGTGAAGCATGCTCTTAGCTCAATGTGTAAAACCACTAGCAGCAAACATTTTGTTATATTGTCATTCTTGGCTTGTATTCAGTTGCACTTTGAATTCGGGTCAACTCTCAGATAGAATGATTGAAATAAAAGCAAGTTTTTAAAATAATTTCTTTAATTTCTTTTTTTTTAAATGAAAATTCAAAAAGTAGAATGGGAGGCAGATCCTTTAGCTATCAAGCTCCTCTCCTGTGGAACCAACTCCCAGTTTTGGTCCGTGAGGCAGACACCCTGTCTACTTTTAAGACTAGGCTTAAAACTTTCCTTTTTGACAAAGCTTATAGTTAGAGTGGCTCATACCCTGAGCTATCTCTATAGTTGTGCTGTGATAGGCCTAGGCTGCTGGAGGACATCAGGGTCTATTTCTCTCACTCAGCTGAGTTCTCCTACTGCTCTCCAATTTACATTGCTTGTTGGTATTTTCAACTTTTAACTTTTTGTTCTCTGTCTTTTTCTCTTCATAGAAGGTACACCTGGTCTGGCATTCTGTTAGCTGTGACATCATCCAGGGAGGCAGATCATCCACTATAACATTGAAAGTACTCCTGGGTCAATGTGAGCTTCTGTGCTTTCTGTGTCTCTGCTCTGTCTTCTCTAACCCTCAGTGGGTCGAGGCAGATGAGCGTTCACACTGAGCCTGGTTCTGCTGACTAATGAAGTCAGCAGAACTTCATTGGTTCTGCTGGAGGTTCTCCTCCCTGTTAAAGGGGAGTTTTCCTCTCCACTGTCCCCTCATGCATGCTCAGTATGAGGGATTGCTGCAAAGCCATCAACAATGCAGACGACTGTCCACTGTGGCTCTACGCTCTTTCAGGAGGAGTGAATGCTGCTTGGAGAGACTTGATGCAACCTGCTGGGTTTCCTTAGAGAGGAAACTTTCTGACCAACCTGGAGGATCTGACTGAATTTCGCTTTGTATAGTACCTTGAGATGACGTCTGTTGTGAATTGACACAACACAAATAAAATAAAATTGAATTGAAAAGGAAAGGGAAAAAATCAATTACATCGGATTTGGTGTGATAAAATCGGCCATTTTATTTTTAAGCCATATCGATCAGCCCTACCTCAAGGTTTGCATCAGAGGGATGATCAGGATCTATGGAACAATGTCCTTTAGACAGACAGTGGAGAGGTTTGGGTATAATGCACAGCACAATGTTTGGAAAACAAACAGCATTGCAGAAAATG